>NC_134490.1:25101199-25401199 GCF_040206685.1 Ascaphus truei
GGCAACACAGAGCAGACTACAAAGGATGTTATCAGAAAAAATGTCTCATCTTAATCTTCTTAGATAAGGTTTTATGAGATCTATTAATGTCAATGAGTGAGAAGCGATTAGCGGTCATATTCATTTCAGTTTGGAGCTCATTTTTAATAATAAAATACACAGCTTTCCAAAAATTTGCCAGCAGGGAAACAACTAGAGGTGAAAACACACACCGTAATTTACAGTGTTGAAGAAAATAGAAAATAAACATGCAGGTAGAACTGCCCCTTTATGTATGATTACTTTGGCGTGAAAAGATAAGAACATTGTTAAGTTGTTTTCAAAGGTGTTTTCCCTTTTTGTCTCTGCTTTGCAGGTGGTTGATGATGTGGGTAACCAGACATCCTGTCGTCTCGCTGGTTTGAAGTCAGGGACTGTCTATTTTGTTCAAGTCCGATGTAACCCATTTGGGATCTACGGATCAAAAAAAGCTGGCATCTGGAGCGACTGGAGCAATCCCACTGCTGCCTCAACTCCTAGAAGTGGTTGGTCCTTTATTCACTCTTATATGTGCGAGTGAGAATCTATTTTAGTAAACTACCCATTGATTTATATCCAGTACTTCCCAAAACAATCCTCTGGACCACGTGGAGAGATACCTGTTAACACACCTGAGATACAAGAGAAATATGCCAATTGACATCATTTGAATATACTTTGATATTCAAATGAGGGTATTTCCCAGGTATCTTCACAGGTATTTCTCCACCTTGTATAGAGAAGTGTTTTGGGAGGTATATAAGTCAATGAGTACCTTATTAAAATAGACTCTCTCTCACAGCCCTATTTCAGGGTTTGGATGGGAGTAACGCCAAGTTTAGCTGGGACTTAGTTAACGTAACGCTACGTCCCTGTGCTAATTTGAACAGACTTTAGTTAATATCCAATGTTTGGCTAACCATCTCTTTTGCGTATAATTATCACTAACGGCTGTTATAGTTACCGCAATGCTCTTTGCGGGAGAGAACATGATGTAACGTTACGTTATTGCCCTTTAAAGATACACGGTAAAGCTCAACGTCATGTAAGTCACATAACAGAGCTTTGTGGATTTGTACGTGGGATTGCACCTTTAACCTACTCAACACGTGGTGAGACATTGAAATAATAACAAAATATATATGCATACGTATATTAATTGCATATGTTTGGCCCTTATTCTGTGAACTGCAATATTGCCGATCCGACCTTATTGCACAAAAAACGAGGGGGAGAGAGAGGGAGAGAGGGAGGGAGAGAGGTAGGGAGGGAGAGAGGTGGGGGGGGGGGGGGGGAGAGGGAGGATGAGGGGGGGGACAGGGGGAGAGAGAGAGTTTTGCACTGGACCAGCGCCTGATGTTAAATTTCGGTGTTGTCTTTCCCTATATTCCCTGACATTTCTCAGCGACTACATTACTATTTGGCTGTATTCACGTTGACAATAATACTGACACAAAGCCTTATGGCAATTTGCTATCTTCTTCTCTGTCAAAAGCTGATGATACTTGGAGTATATGGGAAGCTGGATAGTTGGCTGTACATTTAATATTATACAGACTGCTCCTTATCCTAGGCAAGAATGTCTTAACTATGTTCAAACACCTGGGTTTCTTGCAAAAATGCCAATACTTGAAAATTATTTCCCAGTGGGGAAATACCTCTTGCTTTTTATACCTAATGTGGTGCCAGCAGATTTCAACGGTCTTCTGTTTCTTATTTATTAACTGATCTTGATGTTATTATTTTCCGGTTATTATAATCCAGGATATAAACAGGATTTGAAGAAAACAGCTTACATTAACTCCCAAGACTAGTAATTTAAAAAAATATATATTTCTATTGTTTATGTCTGAAATGCAGTTGCTGAAACCATTAGAGAAACACTATTTTTGCCCAACGCCAGTGTAAAGAGGGAGATGTAGTAAGAAGACGTAATTTGCTCCTTAAAGCGGTGCAAGAATTGTCTGTTTTGCCAATTGACGATGGAGTCAAATGTTGGAAAGTTATTTGAGTTTCTTACATTTGACCCTGATATCTTGGACAAAAGTTAATACCACCTGAGACCAAGATAATGGAACTGATGCAAAGAAAATGTAGATTACAGATGCAGGCTGCAATATATTCCATACATCCCCATATCTCCTCCCCTATCTGTCCCCCATACCTCCTCCCCTATCTACCCTTATATGCCCCCCATATCTCCTCCCCTATCTGCCCTCATATCTTCCCCCATACTCCTCTCCTATCTGTCCTCCATACCTCCTCCCTTATCTGCCCCCCATATCGTCTCTCCTATCTGACCCTTATATTCTTCTCCTATCTCCTTCCCTATCTTCCCCTATATTTGCTCTCCTATGTGCCCCCATCTATCCCCTATATCTCCTCTTCTATCTGCCCCATATCTCCTTCCCTATCTGCCACATATGTCCTCCCTTATCTGCTCGCCATATCTCCTCCCCTATCTGTCCCCCTATTTGCTCTCCTATCTGCCCCCCTATCTGTCCCGCATATCTCCTCCCCTATCTGCCCCCCATATCTCCCTCCTTATCTGCTCCCCATATCTCCTCCTCTATCTTCCCCCCATATCTCCTCCCCTATCTGCCCCCATATCTCCTTCCTTATCGGCCCCCATATCTCCTTCCTTATCGGCCCCATATCTCCTTCCTTATCTGCCCCCATATCTCCTTCCTTATCTGCCCCATATCTCCTTCCTTATCTGTCCCCCATATCTCCTCTCCTATCTGCCCCCATATCTCCTTCCTTATCGGCCCCCATATCTCCTTCCTTATCGGCCCCCCATATCTCCTTCCTTATCTGCCCCCATATCTCCTTCCTTATCTGCCCCATATCTCCTTCCTTATCTGCCCCATATCTCCTTCCTTATCTGTCCCCCATATCTCCTCTCCTATCTGCCCTGTACAGTATATCTCCTCTGCTATCTGCCCGTCATATCTCCTCCCCGTTCTGCTTCTATAAGGTGTTTTTCTTTACCTCTTTAACCAGCAAAAAGTTTTTATAAAGGGGCAGTTCTATATTTTGGAAAGATGTATTCCCATACTGCACAGTAGGATATCTCTTTTCACCTCTCCAGCTTTTCTCCTGCTCAGTGTTTTTTTAATAGTTCTAAAGTTTGAATTAGGGGGTCCTCTGGAGATGAACGTTGCTATAGTTAGCTCTGGGGACCACCCAGTTCCCGGGGTACTTCCCGCTGTAAATTCATAGATGTAAAACTTTGTATATAGTCAGCGCAATATAAGAATAAATAATGTTAAAAAGTTGCCTTGTGTGTTGTACAGAGAGGATAACAGGGGTATGTGATCCAAAGAGTGGTGAGCAGAACTCTACCCTGAGACGGGAGCTGAAGCAGTTCTTCGGATGGGTCAAGAAACACGCGTACGGCTGCTCCAATCTCAGCATCAAGCTGTACGACCAGTGGAGGGTGTGGCTGCAGAAATCGCACAAAACACGGAACCAGGTAGGTAAGGCACACTTCATTCTTCCTTACCTTTAACGAGAGTGCTCCCAACATCTCTACACAAGCTGGTTAAGACAGCGGTACGTCCGGGATTCAGGGCTCTTCACTGAGTCAACCCTACCATTGCCGGATGCAACGCTGTGCTCACCACAAACATGGCGGGACCCCGGTACTGAGGTGGGAATGGATATAAACACCACCCACAGCCACAGGGGCATGTCTGGAGTGTGGATGGTCAGGCAGCCCGGTCAGGATTGGAGAGAGTAGAATGGTTAGGTACTTGCCGATGTCTCAGGTAGGAGCCGGTAGAATGGTCAGTGTCCGTTTAGCCATGGTCAGGGGTTGGAGCCAGTAGGAGCACAGAGGTTCGTAAGCCGTGGTCAGGATTGGAGAGATGCGGAAGGTCAGAGGTAAGCCGGGTCGGTAAGCCAGGGTAATAGCTGGGTCGGCACACAGGAGGTCAATCTGAACAAGGATCAAGGAGACAAGGCAGGACAAGGAACCAGGAAGTGGGAAAACAGCGCTAACCGGAACTATGCTCAGCCAAAGTGCAAGTGGCACAGCTGAGCATATATGGGAGTGCATGACCAATGAGAGAGGGGGCGGAGTGGAGGCGCGGCCTCCGCGGAGGCACAGATAGGAAGAGAGACACAGGAGACAGGTGGGCATAATAAAGAGAATTGACGCGTAGCTTGAGAGCGGTGAACATGCGTTACGTGTGCGTGCCGCGTGACGTTGATGCGGGTTGCAAGCAGGGGGCGGTTTCAGACTCTGCGACGTCAGAAAAGCTCCTGCGGGAGCGCGCGCGCTGTAAGGACAGTGGGGTTGCGCGAGACATCAGGTAAGGATGGAGTCCCCGATTCCTTACACCGGATGGGTCATGGCATCAGATTGCCACAGCCCCTCCGACAAGTCGTGACCACTCCCCGGCGGTAACCACGGTGACGAATAGAAGAGCAGGGCCCTCCTCTTCCGCTCAGGGCGAGCAAACACGCCAAAAATGCATGAAGTTCACTAAAAGTCACTACGGCACAGAAGCCCTAGTGACCCAACCTTTGGAGTGCCTTTATGACATTCCCTGGATGTCACAAGGGCTGGTCTGGTCAGGCCCCTGCAATGTAGAGGCACTTTTTCTTGTTCATGCAATTAGTGAGAAAAGTGTCACCAGCCTCTTACTGTGACCCGGAAGTCCCAAGTGCCACGAGAATGACGGCATTCTAAATTAAACAGCGTGGCTACCTGAATATTGAGTGAAGGTCCTACTACAACACACACACAGTGAAAAAGGTGACAAGAAACTTCCACCGTGTAGCATACAGCAAATGGTGGAGGTCTCTTGTCGCCTTTTTCACCCACCATAACTTAAAATGTGTATGTTAAATCCTACTGCCTTGAAAATTGCAAAGCCAGCAGTACAACCAGCCTCACACTGATGAGACCCATTAAGGTTGAAACATGTCTGTGAATGGTTTCCCTGGCTTTGCATCTGATTCCCATGCTGTGCTTAAAAGCTGTGTTAACAGTGAGCATTATCTTATAAGGGTTCCGTGTAAAAATGGATTTCAGGCAAAAGGTGACACGGTGTGCTCATTTGCATGTCATTTCCCAGAATCCCTTGCTGCAGTGGGAGCACTGTATGGTGATAATGGTGAAAGGCAGGGTTGCAGACCTGTCTAAGACATGTGAATGTGCTCACAAGTGAGCTTTTTATTTTATATATATATATATATATATATATATATATATATATATATATATATATATATATATATATACAGTGTTCGACAAACCTATACATTTGCTCGCCCCGGGCGAGTGGATTTAACACCCAGGCGAGTAAATATTGGCCCAAGCACCACACGTTTGGTACTAGGGGGCGAGTAGATTTTTTTGTGTGGCGAGTAGATTTTTTGGTGATTTGTCAACCACTGTATATATATATATATATATATATATATATATATATATATATATATACACACACAAGAAGGATTGGCCTGGGGTGCCCAAAAAAGTAGCAGAACATAGCCAAATTAGCTCATGATTAATAGAGTTTACTTAGCTTGTAAAGGTGCATGCAGAAGAGCCAGGATCACCTTTCCAGTCCAAAAGGACACTAAAAAAAAAGTCCACGACACACACTGTTCTTCAATAAAAAGTAGAAAATGTATTCCATCTGATATAGAAAAAGTGAAAAAAACGGACGACATTTGGGACCTGCTGTAAGTGGTGATAACCTCACTGTGTTACCACCTTTTTTTTTTTTACTTTTTCTGTACTTGTTATTGATGAACTGTGTGCCATGGATTTATTCTACTTTGTATACTGTATTAAACAAGGGGCAAGGCACACCCGAACTTAGTAACAAAAGAGATAACCGGTGCACCACTGATTACTGCTGGAGCAATATACATAAAAAGATAAGGTAAGCGGGAACTTCATTTGCCGATGAAGTAGACACAGCGCTGCAAGGTTGAATATCAAAATGTGATCTTTATCTCCCAAAGAACAGAAACCAACATCTCGGCCTCTCTGGGACCTTCCTGAGTTCCTACCCACCCTGAGTGACCGAGACGTTGGTTTCTGTACTTTGGGAGATAAAGATCACATTTTGATATTCAACCTTGCAGCACTGTCTACTTCATCGGAGAATGGTGAAGTATTTATCTATCTATCTATCTATTACTACGAGTTACTCCACAGTCAAAACTCTTTTAGTAACATCGATATAATGGAACAAAATATAAGGATGACCAATGGGGGTTACAAAATTG
Organism: Ascaphus truei; assembly: GCF_040206685.1. NCBI lineage: Eukaryota > Metazoa > Chordata > Amphibia > Anura > Ascaphidae > Ascaphus > Ascaphus truei. The sequence goes on from NC_134490.1 coordinate 25,107,467, forward strand.
CAATTATTCTTAGATCACTGAAGGTTTCATGGTCTTATTTTATGCGTTGCACAGTAAACTGTAATGTTTTAGCAGCCACCCAGGGACACTCTCCCTCTGAATAAAATGTAAAACCCTCTTTTTATGATGTAAAATAAAATGTCCTATTTATAAAACCGATATATATACCTATGTTTGTTGCTGTGGGAACCAGATGTTATGCCAAATTCACTGGCTTATTGCTCGCAAGAAGTGCCGTTTATGGTGCTGGGAGAGGTATTTCACCTTTTAAAACTGTCTTGTATATTTTCCTTTCAGATTTCTGATACATACCATGCCCTAATTGCAGCCTATAAACGCACGGGGCCTTTTTAGAGATGAGTACCGGTAATATACATGCTTTTAAAAGACTGAACCATAAAGAGTTGTGTTGCAGGGATGTTAAGCAGTAACACAATAACATGTATTTATATAATTTCCCTTTCAGTGTTTAAAGGTGCAATGTTGTGTAGCCGTCCAGAAAACAACCTTTTGTAAAAACAACTAGCTGTCTAATTGGCTCCCCTAAACAAATCAAACAATGATAATAGCAAAGATTTAACTGCTTTCATCCTTAGGGGAAATACAATACAATTTGAATATCTTTGGTTCCTCTTGAATGAGAAAGTGTTTGTCAATCCTGTCAAAGTGTTTTCTTGTACCCTAAGCCCAGCCTGACCTTATCAGTGACATCAGACAAAAGGGAGCATCCAGAGGAAATCAAACTCCTCCCAAGTCTCGGATCACCATTTTTACGAAAATAACTTACAAAAATTATTTATTGATTTAAAAAGCTAACATATGTCAGATTTTTGTACAAATGGTATCAATCACCCAGCTATGACCCCCTTAAACATGACACTGCCATTGACCTATTTTGGACATACACCTATGATGATTGAATCTTTCTAAGGTTGCATCTTTAAAAAAAAAAACGTATGTTTACAGATGAGCATTTAATAGGAAGAAAGTTGCCCTAGTAGCGAATTACGATTAAGGACGTTAAATCTGTTAAGTACAATGTGTTTTCTGTATTCAGGGATTTCTAACAAGACGGGCCTGGAAGAGCAAAGTGTTTGGGAATATTTGATACTTTTCAAGGGGCTCTTATGACAATTATTTCCCGTGATTAATGCGGTGGCTCGTTTCACATGGCTAATTTAGTTACCATGTAGCATTCGTTCAATAGCACAAGGACATCCACTGCTAAATGTATCGAGTGGTGGGAGAGTGGCAGGGACATAAGGAAAAGATGACAACAATGTCATACTGTAAGTCGCAGATGGTAACTCCTGGGTGAGCCAAGAACCTCTGATATTTTCAAACCAAAAAAAGCAAAGGAAAGCTTAAATGGGAAACATTTCATTTAACCCCCTGAGTGCCGGGAATATCTGTGGATCCCCAGAGTAGCTATCTCATGGCACCTAATCTGCCCCTTGATGTCAAGAACGGAAGAGGAGGGTTTCTTCCTAGTTCCGATCGTGACATTGGCTGGAAGAGAGAGAAGGTTCCCAGTTAAACAGCAATTTTCACTTGAAAATAAGGGCAATGTACACTGATACTCTCACACTAAGAGGTCTACATACCAGTGTCATAGCCATTATCGATTGTTAACCGTTAACAATTATTTTATCTTCTTATACCTTTGCAGAACAAACATGAGGGTGAGATGTAAATCCCAACGTAGCATTGCTGGTAATCTAAAAAAAGTATGTGTCTGTTAGGTAGCACTCCATGTCAGTGATAAACAAACAAATAAAGCGAACTGGTGCACGGAAGCAGGGGGAACCTCTATCACCCCAAGGTGAATAGAGATATATACATATGGCCCCAGCACGTAACAATAGAAGCAATGAACAATAGTCAATTGGAATAAGTCAAAAGTGTATTTGAAAAATTATTTAAGCAGCTATACAGTAGAGGCAACGTTTATTCTAACATTTGCTGTAAACTAGCCGGGTTACATTCTGGGTATGTGCTGGGTATGTTCTGGGCTAGTTTGAGGCACGTTTAAGGCATTTCTGCATTGACTAACGACCCATAGGATTAACACAGCAGGGATCCCTGGCAGTCCCATTCAGTTTGAATGGGACTGCCAAGGACCCCCGCTGTTAATCTGATAGGCCATTAATCAATGCAGAAATGCTGGGGCTAGTTTCAGGAAAGTTTAAGGCATGTACCCAGCATGTACCTGGGTGTTTCCTGGGTTTTTTGGGGAATTGCCACTGGTTTTTGTTCGAATAAGAGTTGCCTCTACTGTACATGGAACCCAATAGCAGGGTATGGAGACAACCTCTCCCGTTGAGACAACCACACCAAGGGGAAAAGAATAAAAACACAAATGGGGAGAAAACAATATATACGTACAATACACGTAATGGATAGGGGTCATAAAATAATAGGGGGGAAATCTATTTTAATAATAATTAGAACATAGGTTAACACTCTTTAAGCTTGATACATAGACCTCCAAGTTCCTTTTTGACTGAACTCAAGTTATTCTCATAGAACACTTTTTCAGAAGTAAGTAGTTGATAATTAATTCTGATGAATGGGCTTAACCTATTAACAGCAATAGAATGTGTTTAATGTATTCCTTTATTTGTACTGAGGAGAACCTGGAAGAGGGAAAAATAATAACGTATCGGAACATTCCATCCATTTCAAAGGGCTCTTAGGACGATTGACGCCTCTTGGCTTTTCCGGTGATTAAAAGCATTACTCATTTTGCAGTGTTAATTTAGATACCATAAAGCTTTTGTGCAGGAATGAGCTGGCAAAAGAAAGTCCGCAGTTGAATTTATCGGGCAATGGGGAGAAAGCGTTGGAGGAGCGTGAAGATGAGATGCCAGGAATGGAAGTCGCAGCTGGTCACGCTTGGCTGAGTTAGGCCCCCTATGAAAATCACATACTGAAATCAAGCATATGCAGGAAATAGTTCTCTTAAATAGTATTAACAGGTTTTAAAGTGTTGTTATGTTCCTCTGCAGATAGGGATACCTTTTAATGGACCAAGTTCTTCATAGATGTAGATGTTCAGGCCTACTCAAATGGTGGAATTTGGGTCCTTATGTTTATATGGGTCACAAGAAGGTTCTGTGAGGTCTCTTTGCCTTTCACCCTCTTCTTCACTTGTCACAATGTGACTAGAGAGGGTATGCCATGTAATTGATGAACCCTGTCTTAGTACATGGGGCCATATTTACTAAGCAATGCTACTATAAAAGTTACGTTCTGGCACCGAAAGACACCTTAAAGCATACTGGAGTGAGTGGGCTATAAGGTGTCTTCTGGCACCAGAAGATGTTTATGGAATAGCACCACTTAGTAAATTTGGTCCATGATCTCTAGAGATATTTGTGAAGTGTTACAAGGTCATGTACATGGGATAAATAACTCATGTCGGTCCATTGAATGGAGTCACCTGCAAAATAATTGAGTTTTTCCAGCATCAGAATGACCACTGAAGTTTTACACTAGAAGGTCTTATTTTGCAGTCGTGTTTAATGGACCAATATTAAAATCCTTCATTGATGTACTTATGCATTTAGCATAAAATGATCTACAGTATCATGTTAGTTCATTGGAACCCTACACTTCCCTAGAGTCTAAAAAAGCTACTATACCATTGTATTACTCCATGGCCAGTCGATTAGACATGATATAGGACTTACTTGTCCCACCATGAAGCCAGATAAGGAGCATCCCAAGAACAGTGGAGGGGAAAGAAAAAGGATGGGTTATGGGTTTTCTAGCATAATGATGGCAACAGACTAAATGGAAGGTGAGGTTTACTAGGAAAGGGATTGGTTATGGTTTGAGAAACGTGTGATGCCAATTCATTTCATAAGAATCAAATTCTTCTTGATTCCATTAAGAACTAAATACGCGTAGTAAGGAACAGATTGTTGAATTGGGCAGCTTTGAAGAAATATGTAATACAGATACTAATGTCAATATCATGCAGTCTGTATCACTTAAATTTGTATAAGTTATTTATGTGGTTTTGGAAGTTAAGAGTATAATAATTGTGCTTGTCTAGTCCTTAACCTAACCGAAGAATACCATCTAAATTGTAATACAGATTTCAAGTAGCCATGCTGACCATATAGAGATGTAGCTTTGTTGCAGCTTAATGATACATTTTAACTCGCCAACGTAACAATGCTTCATAGTGATAGACATGAGCTGGCGACTTGAGGTCTTTTTTGCTCAGTAAACCTGCAGAAAATGAGGGGTAAATGAGGTCTTCTTACAACTAAAAGGATGGAGAGTTTGAGATGTTTTTTCAAAGTAGATATTTGGTTTTATTTAGGAGCAGCGCATAATTTGGATTAATAGTATAGCCCGGCCTCAGTGTGATAAGGACAAGAACCCTGTCCTAGGCAAATAATCTCTGCCAAAGCACCAGTATACTGCTGCGAAACACTTTATTCGAGCAAATACCCGGTATGTACCTGGCAGATACCTGGAATGCGCCGCTCCTCACCTCTGACAAGCCCCGTTGCATTTGCCTTCCCAGCCTGGGTTCATGCCTGGCTGACGGGCGGCTGATCTGTTAAATGATAATGATTAGGATTTAATAGGCTGCAATGCTTCGCGTGTCTACCAGATGGCATAAATTCATGAATTGTAATGCAGTATATATATATATACTGTGCAGTATTGCAGCCAGCGGGAATAAAATGCTTCAATCCCTGCCTGGAAAATAACTCAATGCACTCGGGCAGAAAACAAACCTCAATACACCCGGGTATACCCGAATTCGTGGGACTAGCCGAGCTCGAATAAAGTGTGTCGCCAGTGTATATACTTGAGACAGCATTAACCCTCATTCTGCACCTGCATATTTATTTCCTCACCCTGGCTTTATCTTCAGTGATCCATTTCCCATACATTCCTTATATTCTCCATTCCTTTGTGATAACGTGTATACGGGGGGAAGTCTTCTTTCCTTTGTATTCATTGTCTATAGCTCATACCTAAATCATGTATTTGGCGTCTAAAGATGGATAATTAAGAGAGAAGTTTTGCTTCTCTGGAGATTTTCTGTACTTCAATTCTGTCTTCTCCTATAGCGTTCTTGAGCTCTGTCCGCTAGGGTCTAGCCTCATACTGAACATTTACCCCGTTTGTGCAGGAATGCAACACACCAGTAACACCAGGTTATACTCAGTTTCTGTTATGGGGGTTCCAGAGTCCAACACAATCCCCCTTTGACCAAATAGGGTCACAATCACTTTCTTCTTTGGTCCTCTTCACGGACGGAATGAAGAACCTTAAAACACAACATTTATGCCCATTCCCACAGCTGAGGATGATATACTTTACATGTGGAATAAAATATGAGCGTAGTAACTACTACTGAAATAATCACTGTCTAGAGCAGGGGTGCTCAACTCCAGTCCCCAAGACACCCCGAACAGGTTAGGTTATAAGGATATCCCTGCTTCAGCACAAGTGGTTCAGTCTACTCCTGTGCTGGAGTAGGGACTGATTGAGCCACCTGTGCTGGAGTAGGGACTGATTGAGCCACCTGTGCTGAAGCAGGGGTATCCTTAAAACGGACCTGTTGGTGGCCCTTGAGGACTGGAGTTGAATACCCCTGATATAGAGCATAATATTCATCGCAAATCTACTGTTTACTTATATATAACATACTGTATACTTATATATAACATACTGTATACTTATATATAACATACTGTATACTTATATATAACATACAGTAACGAGACCAGTACATCGTTTGTGAAAATGCAAATTACGCAATTATTTGTTAACTTTTGCTGTAACTTTAAAATAACTATAAGAAAAGGAAGTTAAAGGAGATGGTTCCCCCAGTGCGCTTACTTTATATGTTGTAAAGATTTCTTCCCCAATACTGTAAATTATGGCGTTTGTTGAGCCCAAAACCTAAATGAATATGGCTGCTGAGCCCCTAACACTTAAGGACATTGGTAGACCTAAAAGAGCCTTGTCTGAGAAGATTAAGATAAGAATTTGTTTTGTGATAACATCCTTTGATGTGTGCATGAGAAACAACACCTGGTGAAGTACAGAAAGTAAGACTGAACCTCAGCAGTCGTTGTGTGGACACTCTGGGCCTATTAAAATAGAAATAATAAATCAAAACAGCTAGGGGAAAAAAAAAGGTTAATCGCCTGCTTTAAAGGGCAACACCTCGAACGGACTAAAAATAAGTCGTATTTGGGGGAACTGCACCTTTAGGGAAATATATTAACAACTTAACACATTTTTCCCCAGCAAATGTATGAGCCTGACTCATCTGTATTCGGAGATTGTCACTGAGACATGTCAACTTACACTGATTTTCTGTGACTCTCAGGGACTTGGACTTAGCATCTCATAGACTTCAATGGAGTCTCACTGATAAAAATCAGTCGTTTTCAATTAAAATACTATTTTTTCATCTAAAAACACCAAACACATGAATTTTGGTCTTTGCTGGTTGACATCTGTGTGTCTAGTTCTGGATGCACATAATAAAGTTTGGTTATCTGATGGTAATTTAACTCCTGAATTACACAGCAAAAACTTACACATACATGGGTTAAACTTTTATTTTACAGTAACTATAAAGCACTGGATTTTTCTCTCCAATGCCCTAAGGCCTAAGGACTTGAAATAATGGTCTGAATGACCTTCCACAATCTCTTCATGTGTTTCTAATTCGTTATTATGTTCTGGTAAACAGTGTTTTTCTTCTTCTAGGCTTTGTGAAGTTATGTAAAGGTTATTCTTCATCTAACCTGGCATGTAGTGTGAATCCAACTGCACTGTTACTAATAATACTATCGAGATTATCTAGGATATAAAACATGGGAATGATTTATGACGTATCCCCCAATGTGATCTGTAATTATGTGTAGCCAATGCCCCAGTGAGCTTTAACGTGGGTTAAAAACCATGCAGAGACCCTATAAACACGTATACAAATAAATGAACGTACACTTATGTCACATATGGTACAGGGGTGGCCAACACCAGTCCTCAAGGCCCCCCAACATACAATTGAATAAAGAAAGCGCAAACTAAAATATATATATAAAAACTCCTCCGTGCAGCTAAAAATAACGGTCTCTAGACACTGAGTGCGTGGATAAATGTGAACAATAAAGCGCAATGGAGGGCAATATGTGAAAGGTGATGAACCAAGTGCAATGGTGATAAGTGAACGAATCCCTCACACAGATATCAGTGGATGGGTGTCTTAGCGGATCCTCCTTTCATGTGGAAAAAGTGAAAGGAGAAAACATAGCGTAACACAATTGTAATGTACACAACAAACATAGGGTGGGAGAGAAAATAAACTCACATTCTCCAGTCCTTTAAAGCATTGAGTGCCTTTTAAACCATAAAAGTCTGAAATAAATGCTTATTTTGGCATTTCTAATGATACTGTAATTGAAAAGAAGAAAGTACAGGGTGTCGTATATACAGTATTTAGGAGTACCTGAATGTTGTGTGCTGTTTTTTGTTTTTGTTTTTTTTACGACCTGTTTCGTGGGACTTCCACTTTAAAGAAGCAAAGTGTACTAATGGCAGTGACGTGTAAGGGGTCACAGCTGGGTGATTGATGCCTTTATACCTATATTTGGTAATAATGTTTTTACGTAAACACGATGAGTTGAAACTTGGGTGGGGGATGATATTGTCTGGCTGCTTCCTTTTAGTATGATGTCACTGTGTCCAACAAGAGTTTGCACAGGCAGAGCCCCCCTTTCTTCCTCCACCCTTATCTTTATTGGCTCTCAGATAAGGACAGGCTAGCGGCTAAAAGAATCCACTTGATTGACAAACAGTTCTTAACAAAATTCAACTTGTAATTTATTTCCAGAAAAGCTAGAGAAGCAAAATCAGTTAGATTGATAAATTGTTTACAGAATGTTATATTTGCCCCTCTAAAGTAGGATAGACTGAGTCTTACAGATGAAGGAATCTAAAAGTGACATTCATGAGCGCTAATAACTGCAGATAATATTGGATCAGTGTAGGATTTTTTTAGTTGTGTGCATTTGGGATGTTGTCCAGTGTATCAAACTTGTTCAAGTTTCCCCCCTTTGATGTTGATCTGTTCTGCCATAGTGATTAACACTGCTTCAGTCAAATTAATTGATGCTGAGGAACACAGATTAGGTCTGGAACATTTGCTAAATAAGCGGTCAGAGTGTGATGGTACTAAGAGGCATACACAGTGCCACTACTTTAAAAAAAATAAAAATAATGTAGAACCCCATACTTAAAAGGTTAATTTTGCAGGAGTTTGGGTACCCCGGGAGCTGAGAATAGTGCAGTTCAGTAGTACACCTAGGATTTTCCTTCCAAACTGTGGTGGTGAGAAACGTGTCGGAGTGATATAAGCTGTGAAGTCAAGTCTAGAATGTTGGGTGCAGCAGCAATGGAGTAAGAACTAAGCTCCTTACTCAACGTTCGTGAAGTCTCTTCCCAGTGACTCCATTCACACGAATGGGACTCAAATCTTCTCCAACACGGAGGAAGCCACTTCACCGTATATTGAATGAGGAGCCTTAGTTCTATCCATGAAATGTCCTGCTTGTTTACTTTTTGAGTATTTCTACATCAACACCAGACATGGTTTAGATTGTTTACTTAATTTTGGTTTTCTGCTTCAGCAACAAAATTGACCTATATGAAGAACTACAGTATGTTTCCATTGAAAATGTACCTTGAGGATGTTTTCTATGCTTTCAGGTTCTACCAGGTGATAAGTTATAGCATCTTATTTCAGCCGGGCAGGAGAACGCAAAGGAGGCGGAGCTGAGGGCTTTACGCAAAGTGACAGCCAAACTTGAACATCGGCCTGAAGAAGAGTTTTAACTTCTCCTTGGGGATCCTGATGACAAACTTTGCTGTACCAGAGGCAAGACAGTCCCGAAGAGAAGACACATCTTTTCTTGTAATTGTACATCAAGTTCCACTTCAAAATCCATGGCTTGAAGGTGACCAAATAGTCTTGTAGAAGACTTTGTTTTACAGAACTATACTTTTTCAGAGCTATCATTTGGAAACTATTTTAAGCCTTATTTTTATTTAAAGTTGTACATTTTAACCAATTTTGTTATGCCTGCAAAATTTGATTTTTTTAAAAGTTTTTTCTAGTGTAATATTGATTTTGTAATGTTCCTTTTTTATATCAATTAGATTTTTGCGTTTTTTTTCCCTGGAAGGCAAATAGTAACAAGGATTTCAATTACAATTTGTTTTTCTCTCCAGAATTGGGGATCCTAGGGGTTAGAGTGGGGTGTTTGCGCTCTGGGAGACCACCTGATTTGGGTAAACTTTTTAAAGAAGGTGGTTGCTGCTTTAAATATAATTATGTTCGGAGGCTCCTACTCCAACCATCTTTATTTAGTGAAGAATGAAATATAAAATCATGGCGCTCACAATCATTGTTTACTGCAGGGGGGCTCAACTCGAGTCCTCCAGCCCCCCCAACAAGTCAGGATTTCAGGATATCCCAACTTCAGCACAGGTGGCTCAGTCTCTGCTTTAGCACAGGTGGCTCAATCAGAGGCTCAGTCAAAGACTGAGCCTCTGATTGAGCCACCTGTGCTGAAGCTGGGATATCCTCAAAACCTGACATGTTGGGGGGGGGGGGGGGGGAAGATCTTAGGACTGGAGCACCCCTGCCTTACTGGTCTACATTGCATACATCAATATACAGTAAAAGCATTGTTGCCTGGCATGTGCCGGACATGAGTGGTGCTGGATAAGTAAACATTCTGGTTAACTAAGAGTTACACCATGACATAACATACTTGAAGTACACATTTTCAAAGAATTATAATACATTATGATGTATAAGGTATAAAAGAGTATACAGGTACTCTCCGATCATGTAGTAATACCACCGAAATACTGTCAAAAACATCCGACTGCACTCACAAATACTTGGAGCGATCTGGAGGTGCCACATAGTTTTCGGCATGGATTCTGGTTACTAAAGCTTGCCGGTTGGTAAAATGCCAGATAATACAGATTTTACTGTAGTTGGTAGCGTCATGGGTAAGGTAAGGGAGATAAGACTTCAAGAATAGATTAGGGTTCTCTAGAGCGGAATGGGTTGTTTGGCCGAGACCAAACTGCCCCTGGCACTCCGTCGCCACCTCAACTCACCGCCGGGTACCTCTTTGCTTGACATTTGGCTGAGATGCCGAGCCATCTTTAAATGTTCCATGTCGTGCGGCCATCGCTCGTGGTGCGGCGGCCGCTCTTGTCAACATCCCAGGCGGCTGCCGCTCATGTGAATTTCCCGGACGCCCGCTGTTCCGAGTCCATACGTGCCATCTTTAAATGTCCCGCGTGAGACTCCACGTGGCGGCCGCCGGGGCATTGACATGAGCGGCGGTCGCACGATATGAAACATTTAAACATGGCGTCGGGGTCAGAGTGCGCGTAGCCAAATTTCAGGCAGCAAGGTGCCCGGCGGTGAGTTGTGGTGGTGGCAGAGTGCCAGAGGGGGTTTGATCGATGTCAAAAGGCAGCGGCCAAACGTCCTAGATTGCTCTAGAGTTAGTGGGGGCCACATACATTGGTTTAAGGCAGCGTCCCCCTTATTTTGCATTATCAACCAGAGACGTACCCCAGGGAGAGCATGAGATGCCAACATGACGTTGCCTTTACTCACTGGCCAAGACGAGATGTAAATGATGCTGCTGGCCATGTTTCATTGTGTAAATGCTGTGACCAACAAAGTTACAGTAAATCTTTCCTGATCCAGTGTAAAGACATGGGAGGAAAGGGAAAACATACATAAAAACGGTGAGTATCAGGCATTGCTGAGTTCATTTGCTTAGTCACTGGTACCACTTCTGACTTATCAGGAAGTCCCAATACACATTTCAACTGTCCTTTAGTGTAAAGTCTGGAGAGAGACCAATTTAGTAGCGGGCTCGTTTACTGTTATACCTCAAAATGGATTAACCTATACTCCACATGGAGAGGCAAAAGCTTCTTGGAAGTCACGAGTTACCTGGGAAATATGTTGTTATACACAACTGGATGGACACTGTGTTGATATGTATCAAATTTACCACGCAGCTGCTATGGTAAAAAAATTGATGCTCATAAAAGTCACTGACCACATGCAGGTCTTGAGAGCGAGAGAGAGAGACCATTTACTTATTTTCCTCTTGAAAGATGAACCAATGTTCCGCATGGTAAGATAAAGGATACCTTGGAACAGGGCTGCCATTATGAAAGAACTGCCGTGGACAACTGTCCAGGGCCCGGTGGAGGAAGGGGGCATGGATGGCCGACCTCCATTCATCTGCCGGGCTCCTATCAGAGATCCCACGCAACATCCCGCACCGCCACTCAACAACTGTGCTGCGGTACAGGGCAAGGCTTGAGTCCACCAAACCTGTTTGCAAGCCTACCTGGGGACACACATGACAGAGATACCTGGGGACACACATGACAGAGATACCTGGGGACACACATGACAGACATACCTGGGGACACACATAACAGAGATACCTGGAAAATATGCAAATAAGTCATTTGCATCGGTTGCTATTTGCATATTTCCCAGGTAACTTGTGCGTTCCAAGTAGCTTTTGCCTCCCCATGTGGAGTATAGGTTAATCTATTTTGAGATATAATAGTACACCAGCCCGCTACTAAATTGGTCTCTCTCATATGATTCTCAGCAAATCAGGAATATCACTTCCTCAGGTGGGTGAAATAGGGCTTTTGAGAGATCAATTAAGCAGAAGGCCCATTTATTTATATACACATAAATGGATCTTTACTGTACGTGGGGAAATGAATTATACCCCGGAGCACACAGGAGACACCTGGGAAATATGCAAATGACGAATATGTAAAAATGAGATGAGAATTCATTGTGTTGCTAAATAACCCCTGTAGCCCATTTAATTAGAAACTGTAGTTTCTCTAAGCTTATTATTCTTATCGCCTAATGCATGGGTCCTCAACTCCAGTCCCCACCCAACAGGTTTGGTTTTCAGAATATCCCTGCTTCAGCACAGGGTGCTCAATCAGTGACCTGTTGGTAGCTCTTGAGGACTGGAGTTTAGAACCCCGACCTAATGTCCCACTATACTCCCTATCTGATACAATTAACTTTTTGGGGGGCAATATTGTAGAAACTGTGAGCTATTAGTTCTTGGTGTTTTCAACTTTAATTGGCTTCGCCAACTTAAATTGCACACAACCCAAATCTCTACATTGAACTCAACTAATTTCTCAACCAACTCGAACCAATCTAAAATCCTACAACCATTCATTGCTACATCTTATCTTCCAGTCACAGCAAAATCCGACCCTCTTGCATTTTACCGGACACTTTCAGTGGTGATGCAATAAAATCAGACCCTTAAAATCAAAAGCCCTACTCATTAGAACATATAGAAATTTGAACCTGCAACATTTTAATGATGACCATATCAACTGCCCTTGGCATTGAGTCAATTTGAAACCTGAAGCCGATGATGAGTATTTCCAGTTAGAATTTCTACATTTCTGTGACATCCATGCTCCATCATGCAGACCCGGAGTCTGTTGGGGTTACGTTCCCTGGGTTACTTCTGATCTTACTGAGCTCTGTCGCTTTAGGGATGGCTTGTGAAATAGATAATGAACAGGCTCTACATATGATCTTGATAATTACAGATACTGCACATGCGAAATACATGCACAAGGCAAACAAGACTAGAAAAAGCACAATAATACTCTTGACAATTTTTATAAAAACACATGAAATACTCACAAAATTTTTGTAAAGTCATCAATAACATATTTACGTCTAGCTACCAAGTGCCTTTAAGTATCAACAGTGATTATGCTATTTTGTCTAATTACACTGCCACTGCCAACACATTCAATGTATAATGCGTGAGATGTGCTTCTTCCTTATCATCAAGACACAACTGTGACCATAACGCTGAAGCCCAGACGGAGTGCCCCCCTAGGACACTAGCTCCTCCCGGCTATGTTCACGAAGTTCAATTTATCCGAGTGTCTGAAGATGAGATTGTGCAGGAGTTCCTAACGCTGCAGCTAGACAACCAATGTGGGCCTGACCAATTGCAATCAAAGTTTATTCTGGACCCAGGCTCATATGTAGCGTGTGAGTAAGTACATGTAGCTTAACTTGTCCCCTTTTAAAGCACACAAAGTCCTTCTATTTTCTTCAACTTTATTGAGGAGAGTAACAGAAACATAAAAGTTCTGTATGTGGATTGTGCTAGCAGATTTCTCTTGTCAAGAGAATAACATATGAGAGGAAGGTGTACTGCCATGGGGAGTGCTTCTCTGAGGGGAAGGTAAAAAGGATTTCCCTTTCTGAGGGAGCAGTGGAAGAAGTGTCTACTCATTTTGGCTGCTTATTGGAAAGGAAGGAGCACACCATCCTGTCAGACAGGAACACACTAAGGGGCATAGTAATGTGCAGATAAAGCAGGGGGAGAGGACTAAACCAATCTCAAACTGTGAGCATTGGTAGGTTGCCAGGGCAATAGACTAGAGGCTGTGTAAAAGGGGGATTACTTGTAACAACTATGTTGCAATAAACACAGCTCTGGCTGCTTCAGAGCAGGGAAAAACATGTAACTTTAGCTGGGGAGGGCTGGCAGCCTGAGAGCAGGAAAAATACAGAGAAATAAACGATCCTGTTCCAGGACAAAGTTCCTCAGTGCCCCTTTCATGGATAAGCTAATTGATTTCTTAATCAAATTTATAATGTCATCTATCCATACCCCTAAATCTTAGAAAACTGCTAGTCACCCCAATTTTTAAAAGTGGTAAAAAACGTTATTTCCATTTACAAACCAATCTTTATCGTACCTACTGTATATTATCCAAAGTCATATTAAAATGTATTTATTCTGAACTAACTATTATAAGAAGTCACATTTTCTAAGTCAATTTCAATCTGGCTTTCACCCAGATCATTGCACAGTAACAACCCTCTTAAAATTATACAATGAGATCCAGTGTGGAATGGAACATGGACAGTTGACTGGTGCAATATTTCAAGATTGTTGCAAAGGTTTTTGATGCTGTTAACCACGCTAAATATGCCTCAGTTTTCTGGAATTGGACCACACACTCAAAACTGGTTTCACTCTTCTTTATTAGGAAGATCCCAATATGTTTCCATCGGGCTCTAACTCTAACCACCTACATGTTACCTGTGGGGTCTCCCAAGGCTCCGTTCTGTGGCCCTTCATTTTTTCTGTCTTTATAAACGAGCCCCCCACAGTTTGTATGACAGCCTCCATGCACATGTATGCTGATGAGACAATTCTAAATTCATGCTACTCCAGCCTCTCTGATCTTGAGAATTTACTAAAGTCTGATTTCTCAAAAAGAGCAAAACTTGATCACTAAAAACGAATTTAAAAACACTGATAAAACAGTAACTACAGTGTTGGGGAAAAAAGGCTTAACTTCTAAATCTTCCAACAACATAGCTACTAATTTAAGCCAACTCTAACACTAATCCAAACTTCGTTACTAGCTTTAAATACTTAGGTATAAGGCTAGAATCCCATGTAATGTTTGGTTTGCATATTGACATGCTGACATCCAAAACATATTCCAACACTGTATAGAAAGAAAACGTGCCCAAATTCCATGGTCACATCCTGTAAACATCAAACCGACTGGTTTCCCATTCAAGTGGAGGTTAGAAACCACTTATTGCTGGCACATATCATCATTTATCGTGGAAGAAGCTGCAGGCACATTTCCAGTCGGAAGTTACAGGTTCCAAAAGCCCTGCCCTTGATGTGCCTCTAAGGCGGGTTCCCCTTCTGCCAGAGCCAACACCAGGATGATTACACAGAATGGCAGCTATTATAGGAACTGCTTTTATTTCTGCAAGGTGAATAATAAAGCCTGCATAACTTGTCATCACAGAGCAGACCTTCCCCGCACGACCTGCATTAATTGCATTCATCTAAAGCACCCCTCCTTCAGGCAAGCTCTACCCTTTTTTTTTATTATTATTAATAAACATAATTTATGTCTTCATTGTGTGCTTTCTTCTCTATAGCAACGCGCTCTGATTAACTTCAGGTGTGCGTGGAGGTGAGAGAGTGTGAGCTGGGTGCCAGGCTAATGTGGGCTGATGGAGATTTTTAACACATTCGCATGAAATGCGTTCCGGAAGCAATATGGGCTGAGATCCACAGAGCTTTGTTATGCCTTAACGCATTGATTTTCAACTCTAGTGCTCAAGACCCCTAACAGGTTAGGTATTAAGGATATCCCAGCTTCAGCACAGGTGGCTCAATCAGTGGCTCAGTATTCGAGGAGCCATCTATGCCGTTTTTGTTTATACGGGATTGAAGCAGGAGGTCTCTGGAGCTGAACCCCACGAATTGCAGCTCCGGGGACCTCCTGCTTCCAGAGATACCTTCGAAGGGGGTGCCGGTATCCCTCTGCAGTTTTCTGCAGTTTAAAGCTCCCGCGTCACATAGGCCAGTAAGACGCTGCACTGGGTGACATCACGGCTTCCAGGAGGCGGGAGCTTCGAATAGCGGCCATAATGTGAACCTTGGATGCCAGCAGGAGCGGCTACCATCACCTACTACGGAGGCAAGTGTCTCCGGAATCAGGAGGTCCCCAGGAGCAGAAATGAATGGGGTTCAGCTCCGGAAGACCACATGCCTCAATTCTGTTAAAAAAATGAATAAAAGGGGGGAAAAAAGCGCATGGATTGCCGTTTTAAGCCTACGCTAATGTAATGTACAACAGCTGTTGTTTCTGCATGTAATTAGCAAAGGTAAAATAAAGTCCGTTACTGATTTAGGGAGCGTCACGTCATGAGCCCTGACAACTGAGCTTTGTGGAACTGGCCCTACCGGTAAGTGCGTAACAGGTGGAACCGGCTTCATCTGATGGGATACACGTGCGTTACCACTGCCATGGAAGCCTATGGAAACTCTGTGATGTGTTATCTGAAGGGATCATGGTCAGATGCAACAAACTGTATTTGTCCCCCGGCTGCAAAACTGGTGCAAAAAAATTGCACCAGATTTCTCAAAGTGCTTAATGGAATTTTCTTCGGTGCATTCAGGGCTGTTTCCAAAATGCGGCTAATTTCATTGGGCCTTCTGAATGCAAAGACTTGAGTAAATCGCACAAGACTTATGAAAGAAACAACTCTGATTAAAACTAAGTTTTTTTTAGTCATGCTAAATCTGGTGCAGTTTTTCTGCCTTTCAGTTGAATGGGCTATAAAAATGCAATAAGGCTTAGACCTGTTTAGAAAATCTGGACCCAAGAGAAGTAGTTGAAGTGTGACGAAACCTGGAGTACAGAGAACCGCGACTTTTTATTTACACACCCAGATTACCACTACTTATCTATTTACACAAATACAGTTCTTCTTGATTCCAAAAGAAAATTAGATTTATTGTGCGACATTCTCCGATTCTTTCTAAAGCATAAATATGGTATCCAACTTCCTAGAATAAAGTTCAAAAAGCATTGCAGTTTGTTTCACAAATGTAGAGTATTTTTTTTTCAACCAAACACAGCACCACTACAGTCTTTTACCAAACCGACCGTGGCACAGGGAAGTTACCGTGGTTATCAAAAGTCTCCTGTCTGCAAAACTGGGATAGAAAGTAGCCGACCATTTATAAAAAGAAAAACGTATCTGGCAAAATCCTTGCTAGTCTGTGTCAAACGGGTTAATTTCATACATTTGCTGCATATGCAGATGAAGTACTTCATATATTCTATTACAATACTACAAGTTCTATGCACAACCGCTGCTTATTGACACCCCCAAATCACAATGAATGGGGTTCCCTACAAAAAGGGAGCAGCCACAGGAAATCCAACGGTTTACAACCTGCAAAATGATTTAATAATATTTATAGGTGATGTATTTGGAGCAAAAAGGTATGAATCAACCACCAGTTGGGACCCCTTAAACATGTCACTGTCATTAGTACACTTTGGTCCTAGGAGGGACTGCCCTTTAAAATGCCATTTGTTTAAAAATCCCACTGATTATGGACCATGCAAAGTAAAATTTCTGTCCCTGGCTCTCAATTTGCGTCAAGTGTAAACATCTTGGAGCCAAGAGGAAAAATAAACAGTAGAATGTGAGAGCCTGATATTTAGACCACATGGTGGTAGGCATTTTAGTACCATTCTCTTTTGAAAGTGTTTCCTTGGAACTTTATGGTCAAATCGGCCTTTTCCAGCCACATAAGATATACAAAAGGCAGACAGGGCAGTCATAAAGTTAGGGTTTATAACCCCCAAGTCAATTAAGTTGTGTATCAACCTCTGGAACACAGGTCAATATTATCCCAGCGGCCAGGGGTGGAGGATTTTAAAGGTTGGGGCTTTTCCAATCAGGAGCGAAGCACCCACAGCCGGAGACTCTCACAGCCGCCACCCGTCTAAGTTCTTTCAAAACTAAAGCTGTCTCACATTTTAATCTGGTCTGTAACTGTTACATACGCCTATACTATATATTATCTTTACTGTGCATGCAATGTCTTGTATATACTGTATACGCTGCTCACTTATGTAACTATGTATTTGTAACCATGTATTATTTGTCATCATAACTATGCCCAGGACATACTTGAAAACGAAAGGTAAATCTCAATGTAATACTTCCTGGTAAAATATTTTATAAATAAATAAATATAAGCAAAAAAAAAGCCCAAGTTTCTAATGTTCACAGTATATTATTTATAAAAGGTTTTACCAGGAAGTAATACATTGAGAGTTACCGCTCGTTTTCAACTATGTCCTGGGCACAGATGTGTGATGAAAAATACATGACTACAAATACATAGTTACATTAAGTGAACAGGGTTATACATTATATAAAAGACATTGCATTCACAGTATATCCCAGCCTATGTGAGTCTGTGTATTCAGTGGTCAAAGTCTGATGGTACTAAGGCCTTGCCCCCGCTGCCTACTACAGCGTCCGCCACGGACGAGAGCCCTCCCCTCAATGGCGCCGGGCCCGCTGCGAGGGGGGGCTGCAGTGCTCGGGCGAGAGTTGCTCCTGCTCTCAATAGAATTGAGCGTAGGACTCGCGTCGAGCGATTATGCACGCCCCTCGGCGGTTCAGCCAATGAGGGCGAACCTGCCGGGTGACGTCATGGCCGCGCCCCCCTCACTCCCCCGCCACGCCCCCCCGGTCTCTGCCTGCAGTGAGCTGCAGACCGGGGAATCGGCTGAACGTGCCGCCAATCTCGCGGGCGCGCGTTACAGCGGCGTTACCGGGGCCTTAGCCTAAGGTGAAGAGGGAGCCCGCTGGTTGTACAAACACTTGCTGATCAGTGATCACACAATGGACAAAATGGAAAATGGGCATTGTTACAATGGTACATCATTAGGGCAGCTGTGATACAATGTTTCAGAAATGTAGACCCCTTTCTAAGCAGGAACACTACCATTAATTTCATTAACCTAATTCAACCACTGTATATCCCTATTTATTAGAGATTCTCACTTTTTTTATTGTTATATATTATCTATGCCCACATATATTATGTATAAATATATATATATGTACATCTGAAAGCCCTGTATATAAAGTGGTCATGTATAATATATTAACAAATATGGGTGTACTGTATATATAGGGCTATTTTTCATAGAGATATTATCTATGCCATATAAACCTATATACGCACACATAAAGTATATACTTCCACATATGTTAATATATAAAACAAACCTATTAAACAATATCCTGACACCATGAAGTTACAGCACCACTTTTATGCCTGGGAGCTGTTAACTCATATCCAGGTGGATATTGTTCCCTTTGACATAACCTGCAGGATCAAAGAAAACCTATTAGCAACAATCTGATAAGGATGGAAAGTATGTGTTTGTGCCTTAATTTGAACCAAAACTAGCTTAAAAGCAACTGAAATGAATTCACTACCACTGAGCGCCTTGTAACATGTAAAAGTTTTATATCAGAATAGTTAGGCTTTTTTCCATTCTATTTTTTCCCCCATTTGTACTTGAAGAGAATTTGACTGATTGAGCCAGTGTTTTTAATTATCCTTCAAGAATGCACGGAAACTATAAATATAATACATATGGTTTGGATTATCTGGGATGTATAACTAAGGTACTGTTTATAAAACACCCAGTCAGAGGCTGCATTAAGGAGTTTTTCTGACCTGAACCACAGTTCTGCATTGCTCCGGAGACCAGGGGGGGGGGGGGGGGCGAGAGGAGGATTATTAAGGTCAGCAGGACAATGGGTCTGAGTTATTAAAGGATCTATTCAACAAAATGCGACAGCGCAGATTTTGCGCTGCCGTATGGAAAGTCCCATTTCCTTGACTGGGACATTCTGCGCGGTAACGTCGAATCAGCAGTATTGCACTTTATTTAATAAACCACTTAGGGGGTAACTCTATAAAGTCCTAAGTGGCTGTTCATCCACTACTTGTGTGTGTGTGTGTTCGTATTGTGAAAAGTATCCGGTGACTGAGAAGAAAGCAGCATTATATACGACAAGTGGTGGAGAAGGAGGAGGGGATGGAGGCAGTTTTTTCAAACCTTATTTGTATGCAGTGAAGTGAGAGGAGCATATTCATATTCAAACAAACGCTAGCCTAATGACTGTAAGGTGATACTCACCACTCCTGAAGCATCTAATCGTGATGATTAGGGATGGGCGGAACTGGCAAAATCCCGTTTCCTGGGCTTTCCAGTCAAAATACGTTTCCACGATGTAAAATCCGTTGATGGATTCTTCCAGTTTCAATCCACACAGATTAATCCAACACCACCATTAAATACAATCCGGGTGGATTTTTACGAATACGATCCATGGATTCCACAACCCGTTGTTGGATTGTTAAAAATTCACTCACAGATGAATTCGCGGAGAGAGAGATAGATCCCCCCTCCCACGGATTTAATCTGAGTGTGGATTTTTAACAATCCCACCACAGATTACCAATCCACCATGTGGATTGTCAGCGATAGCAAAAAAAAACACCCGAAAAAGGCGGATCGCCCTTTTTGAGACTGGTTCACGGAAACCCGCAGACCAATAGGAACCTACCGATCCAAGGGGGATCCTAACCCACAAAAAAATTAATCTGTCACCTCTATTGAGGATGTGGTGGTAATAGCAATGTGGAGTTGAAGTACACATACAGATACTGCAGAGAAAACTGACTCAGATAGACACTTGCATCCACTGATAGGCATAGAGGAGACGGAGATCCAGCTAGTCCACCCACGATTTCCCTGGGTACCAAGTGGGACAGTCCCAACTAAGACTATGAACACAATATTCACACTAACGGTACTTTCCAGAATGATACAGATATACTGTATATAGATAGATAAATATTTGTTAGATGAGCCAGTACTCACAATGTTTTCAGTCCATTAAGGACTTTTCTAAAGATAATACTCTTTATCATCTTCATAAAGGTCCTCATGGTACTGGAACATTGATCTCTTATTAAATAAACGTTATGGATTACCACCAGCTACAGCACCCGGCACTGTTGTGTATGTTTAATGGGGTAACGCTATATACTGTATGTAGAAAGAAATTATGTTGTGATGCACTTCAAATTATATTTTTTTATTTGCACTGGCGTCAAAGTTAAAAAGCTTCTTTGTTACATTTCATACATGTTAGTGATGTGCAAAACTTTGCGAATTTAGCGAAATTGACTATTTCTGCGCAAATAATTTTGTGAGTCGCATGACCATGATATGCAAAACAAATTACCAATGTGACCTAATAGGTGATATGAATACAATTAAACCCTTGTTACAGGTGTCTCGTAACTGTTCCTATTGACACACCCCAATAGCAAGTTGGTGCAGATGATAAATTGGAGCAAAAGACCTGAAAATGTTGACGCATGGAGTCACAGAATGAAAATACCTCTTTTTGCATCAACAGTTTTTTGCTTTGATAGATAGAACCTAATGAAATCACTGATGCTAACAATGAGTGAGACTGACCTCCAGCGAGTGAGACTTTCTCCAGATATGTGGGACTGAGACTTAACAGTAACATAAAAATGGTCTTTAGCTGATGTTAGCAAGAGCGTGTGCTATATCCACACCTGTTAGTCTTGTATTCTTGATTCAACAATTTGACATCAACTAGGTAACTCTACTGGTAGTCTTGTAACCCTATATTTCAATATTTTCAACTCAACGAAAGTAAGGTACACACCTTGTCTTCTTTACCTACCTTCCGACAATGAATCTGCTACCTACCTCAATTCTGTTCTTTACTGTGGCCTCATTTAAGTGTTATTCTCTTTATCCACTACAAACATCTCCCTCCTGGGCCACACTCTGGACTACGCAAAAGCCTTGCATTATCTACTTAATGTTTGTGGAGAGCTCTGAAAACCAGCACACCTAACACAACTCATTCTAACACCTATGGCAAACATCACAACTTTGTGGCTTGCAAACAAGTACTCAAATGTCTAGTTATACTGTTACTCTCTGTAGCAGGGGATATTGAACTCAACCCAGGCCCTCCCTGTTGAACTGTGTCCCATAACCCTGAGAATGCCTATTCCTATTGCTGGGATCTACCTCGTCCTAGAGCCCCACTACAATCCCTGACTGATATCACTAATTTTCTTGACACAATTTCCTCTCTGAATGTGAAGAGTGAGCTGTTTAGTTCTTGGGGATTTCAACCTCAATTGACTTGACCCAAAAAACAACAAAATCTGAACACAATTCAAGTCACTAAATTTAACCCAACCAATTTCCCAACCCACAAACTTAAAATCTGGCAATGATTCCTTGCTAGACTGAACAAACAGAATCCAATCCTCTGGTATTCTAACTGACATGATCAGTACCATGCAATAGTGGTCTATGTAAGGAAAATCAAACCATCCAAGTCAAGCCCTAAAGTTCTACCCACAAGAACAGGGGTGCGCAAACTGGGGGGCGCAAGATTTTTCTGCGGGGCGCTCGTTCTTCGCCAAGGCATTACAATTAAATGCTGGCGGAACGCGTGAGGCCTCTGCAACATCAATTTACTGTGATTCAGCCGGCGTCTGGAAGCGTCTCCATGGCAATGCGGTGTCAAATGATGCCGCGGGGTCATGCGGCGTGATGTCACACGCACGTTGCCATAGCAATGCGGCGCCAAATAACGTTGCGGGTCACGTGATGCCGCACTAAGCGAAGGTGGGGGGGGGGGGGGGGTTTGCGCAGGAGCAAAGTTTGCGCACCCCTGCACTAGAACATTAAGAAACAGTTTCTTGCTGATCCTACCAACGGCCTTTGGTACAGAATCAGTGATGTACAGAAAAGCCCGGGCGCTACCTCAAAAGATTGACTAATGGGTTGATACAATTCTAGTGATAGAACAATACAACCTTAAAGGGTACTTTAAGGTCCCCTCTACTTCCGATTCTCTTCCCGCTCCTCAAACCCCAAAGAGGACCTATCCAGGATCCTTAGTGATATGGGAAAACAAACAAAAAATGGGGGAGCACAGGTTGAGGGACTATACAGACGTTTATAAAACTGCACGGTATAGAGCTGTGAGTTGAAATTTAGTAAGGTGTGCAATAACGTAAACACTTACACGGCCTTGTGTAAATGCTTTCACATCAAGGTGTCTTTACTTTAGGTGTCTTCTCTCCATAGTTCTTTCCGCTTATACTTTTCTTCTCCTCTGTTGTGTAGTTGAGTGTTCCTGGTCTTCTCCACACGAATGATTAGAGATGTTGTCCTCAGGATTAAATGAAACGAGAACAAATAGCGTAAGGAACAATACAGGAAATAAAATGAAATATAGCTGGGGTAGACAACTGTATTAAAATCAAAAAAGCAGATGATTACTGCATCCACTCACACGGACAAGCGTGAGTGATCTCTGGAGGGAGGTATCTTTTAAGGCACCTAACTGCAGGGCTGTCACATCCCCCACCTGCTCCTTTGTACCATACAGATAGGGAAAGAAGGGGTAAAGGGGCGGAGGTGGATTTAAAATGTAACCACGTAAGGTTAATAATAGACTCACACGGCCATGTGTGAATATAAACTCTGATTGGTATCTCTTCTCCCCTCACTGGAACTTCAAATCCAAACCTTCAACTGAGTTTGTTGAACCACTCAAATAGTGCCTGGATCACACGATGATACACGTGGTTACATTTTAAATCCACCTCCGCCCCTTTACCCCTTCTTTCCCTATCTGTATGGTACAAAGGAGCAGGTGGGGGATGTGACAGCCCTGCAGTTAGGTGCCTTAAAAGATACCTCCCTCCAGAGATCACTCACGCTTGTCCGTGTGAGTGGATGCAGTAATCATCTGCTTTTTTGATTTTAATACAGTTGTCTACCCCAGCTATATTTCATTTTATTTCCTGTATTGTTCCTTACGCTATTTGTTCTCGTTTCATTTAATCCTGAGGACAACATCGCTAATCATTCGTGTGGAGAAGACCAGGAACACTCAACTACACAACAGAGGAGAAGAAAAGTATAAGCGGAAAGAACCCTGGAGAGAAGACACCTAAAGTAAAGACACCTTGATGTGAAAGCATTTACACAAGGCCGTGTAAGTGTTTACGTTATTGCACACCTTACTAAATTTCAACTCACAGCTCTATACCGTGCAGTTTTATAAACGTCTGTATAGTCCCTCAACCTGTGCTCTCCCATTTTTTGTTTGTTTTGGTACAGAATCAGCCTGATACCTCACCCCAATTTTGCGCTTGATTATTTTCAAACAGAGTTCTTAAAACTATGTGATACCCATGCTTTGCTATGCAGAATAAGAGTACGGGGACCACCTTCTGTTGGATACAAAAACTTACTGCGCTTTTCCATTTAATTATACCTTGTGGAAAAGTAATTGGCACTACCAAGGATCTTAATCACTACAGATGCCTGCGGAATAGATGCACAAAGCAAACAAGATACGCAAAAGCACAATATTACTCTGACAATCTTTACCAAAATACATCAAATGTAGCAAACTTCTGGAAGGTCATCAACAATATATTCCAGCCTTCTAGCCATCAATAACCATCTAATATCAAAAAGGATGATGATACTCTGACACATCCCACTGATATTGCAAACGTATTCAATTAATACTTTGTGGAGTGTACTACTTCTCTACTATCAAAGGGCAACCCGAACTACAATCATGAAGCTCAACTTGTGAGAACCACTATAGCTCCATCCCCTCCCAGCAGTGCTCAATATTTACAATTTGTAAATTTGTCCCAGTATCTGAAGAAGAGATTACATAGGAACTCCTAACATTCTCTGTGCCTCGACTGCTAAAACTCTGACACTGGCCCTCATTCTCTCCAGTCTTGATTACTGTAACTTCCTGCTGTCCAGCCTTCCTGCCTCTCACCTGTCTCCCTTACAATCTATCCTTAACGCTGCTGCCAGAATCGCTCTGCTCTTTCCTAAATCTGTCTCTGGGTCTCCCCTCCTGAAATCCCTCTCCTGGCTTCCGATCAAATCCCGCATCTCGCACTCAATTCTCCTCCTCGCTTTTAAAGCTTTACACTCTTCTGCCCCTCCTTACATCTCATCCCTAATTTCTCGTTATGCACCATCCCGACTCTTGCGTTCTTCTCAAGGGTGTCTTCTTTCTACCCCCTTTGTATCTAAAGCCCTCTCCCGCCTTAAACCTTTTTCGCTGGCTGCCCACACCTCTGGAATGCCCTTCCCCTCAATACCCGACTAGCAGCCTCTCTATCCACCTTTAAGACCCATCTTAAGACACACTTGCTTAAAGAAGCATATGAATAGCACTGTAAATAATACTGGACACATATGATACAGGTAAATCCCGTTATAGCGCGGTTCTCGGGGTCCACCCCGAGACCACCGCGTTAGTAACGAGGTCGCGCTAATTTTTTTTTAAAAATGGCCGCCGCGCGCCTGATCACTCACCCCCCCTCCTCCCGACACCCCCCCCCTCGTCTCGACACCCCCCCTCTCCTAATCACATTATGACTCATTTTTAACATTCTAATCACTGTATTAAAACTTTTACCCTGAGTCCTCTCCATGTATTGAATCTAAACACCCCACATATTCCCTCTGTATAAAACAATGGGCAATATTCCCAAAGAAAAGATGGCTTCTGCGCACTCCGTCCCTGCGTGCTTACGTCGCCTCTCGGGCGACGCTCCGGTGGGGTTTTCTCGCGATATGTAAGCTGGGGTCCGGTTGCTAGGGCCGCCTGGTTACCAGGGCTTGTGAGAGGTAGGCCGGACCGGCCTGTGACACACCCCCTATGCCACCTCCTCTTGGCCGGTGAGCGAGCTGCTCCTGCCCGGCTCCTCCCTCCTGGCCCTGCGGCTCCTTCCCAGATGAGATCCGCCTCCTGCCTGGCAGTGACGTGTCCCTTACCTGGCGGCTTGTGTGGGGTAAGGAGAGGTGTAGTACCGGAAAAGCAGAAGTACTGTATAGTACCGGAGAAGGAGAGGTCTTGAACTGGAGGGCAAGGAGGTGACCTGGAGGAGAGGTATAGTACCGGAAGAGAGGGGTAGTACTGTACTGTACGGAGCAGGAGAGGGGTAGTACTGTACCGGAGGAGGAGAGGGGTAGTACTGGAGGAAGAGAGGGGTAGTACTGTACTGGAGGAGGAGAGGTGTAGGCAAACTGGGGGATGTGCCACCGGGGGGGGGGGGGGAGGGAGTTGTGTCTGGGGGGGCGTGGGTGATTGCAGAGGTCCCGCGCTCTTCCCCAAGGCATTTAAATTAAATGCTGGGGGACCGTGCAAGGCCTCTGCAAACTCTACTTACCGGGATTCAACGGCTTCTGGATGCATGACCATGGCAACGTGGCGTCAAATGATGCCACGGGGTCATGTGACATCACAGCTGCCACGGTAACGTGACGTAAAATGACGCAACAGGTCACGTGATGTCACACGCCGCGTGAGGTAAGGAGGAGGGGGACCGGCAGCGCAGGCATGGGGGCCCGGGTTCTTGGGGGGACCACTCTTTTTGTCGCCAACTGCACATACCTGAATCTGTCAATCTGCTAGCCTATTGCGCATGCGCAATCGGCACTTGCCGGCTGCTCATACGAATGCGCGTTCGCCATCACGAACACCCCATACAGACCAATCCATCACAGCTCCTCCCCACACACAAAGCCATCAACGCCACACATGTTCCCCCCCCCTCACCCCAACACACACACGCACAGCCATCACTCTTTCTCTCTTTCCTCCCACCTTCCCACACACCTGAATCATAGCTGCTCAGCGAGTGAGTCCTGCGCTGTCTGAAGATGGGAAGGCTCCTCTCTCTCCTCTGTACCGGGCTGAGAGAGGAGAGGCGGATTGCAGCCTTTACGTTTCCAGACAGTGCAGGACGTACCCGCTGAGCAGCCAGCTGAGTTTTTCCCAGGGGGGCTTCGGCATTCTTGGCAGAGTTTTGCGGAACACCAGGGTTCCCTGGCACCTTGGTTGAGAAACACTGCTCTATTCAAATCCCAATGATAGGTAAGGTCAATTATCCATACTTCACCGCTACTTCAACAAAGTTCTCTCTTTCTGGCCCCTACTCAATATACAGTGAAGATGATCGCCCATATTGTAGAAGAGATAAACTGTGATCAAATTAATGGGACTAAAATCTTTTCCAGCACCAGGAAGCAGCTTCGCAGCATATTACATAAAGACATCTGATTTACGATAGCACACACATATAAAATAGTCTTTTGATTGATTTCACTCTCTCACGCACAGAGTTTGGGAATCTTGTTCTGTGTAACTGTTTCAGTTTTCACACTGGGTGCCATGGAATGGCCAAAATCTATCATTGACTCTTTGAATGTTTTGTTAACAAACTTCTCTATTTCCATTTGCCGCGGACAATAGGTCAGGGGATGGGCTGTGAGAAAACTCCCCCATGGTATCTACCGCGGCTACACCTCACCCAGAATACCATACAAGGCCTCCGCTAGCCTCTGTTGGCAGGTTGAAAATCGCAAAGGTCCGGATTCATAAACATCCTCGTTATTTAAAGAGGAACATGTAGGAAGAGCCAAATTCTGTTAGGGAAAAAAATGATTTATTTTGGCCAGTACTAGCGGAAACGATAATTAAAGCCAGACACGTCAAAATAGAACAGGAATGAAGAGCAAAATAGGGAGAAAATTGGTTGTAGTGTTAAAGTAAGCTACGGTAAGATTGTCCAAGTTTTAAATGTAGCGTGTGACATTGCTTCCCGCTGATAACGCAACATATTCTCTTATAATGCAGAATATCACAGAGTTCCAATAGGATTTAATGGCATTAAAAAGAGGTCTGAAGGATCGCCCAATGGGAAGCTGCAATGTCATCTCACATTGGTGTTACAGCTTTCTATTGGCTGCCAGAGCGAGGCTGACTCCAGTTCCTTACTGTATCTCCCGGCTAGATTACTTGTAGGGGAATATTAAAATGTAATATCTGAGCTGCTTTAAAAGGCCTCATATTCTTCAACTAATCTACTATTCTCCAGGATCAATACCACTATTGGAACTCTGTACTAATTGGGTAAAGGATCAAAAGACACAACATTTTAACCTGATAAATCTTTTCTTCCCTTATCCCAGTTACTGATGGTAGATTGAGGGACCTTGACAAAGCGCTTGCCGCGCAAAACATATTGGCCCATTTACCTCATTTTTATGATCAAATAAATTTGTAATTTTTTTGGAGTCATCCTCTCGATTGATTTATTGCTCTGGTGGTGCGACGTATTTTTTTGGAGTCATCCTCTCGATTTTGGAGTTTATTGCTCTGGTGGTGCGACGTAACCCTCTATCTACTAATGGTAGATGAAGCCTTTCATATGAAGGTCTGGAGGGTGAGCACCTGAAGCCATGCATTGTACAGTAAGATGACATTGTCATGGCTTTCCTTATTGTAATGTGAGCGCAGAGTTGAACACCTGCCTCATACTTTGTGGAAACCTGAACAAAGACCTTCTCATTTTAGGAGATGCTGTTTAATTTTGCATCTTCTGACACAAGATAATCTATCGTGGGGTTCACCCAAGTACTAAACTCACCATCTAAATGAATTTTGCTTGTCTTGAATTGCTGGCTTATAACTTTAGAAAATATTGTAGTATACAGCAGGCTGTTAATGGAACGTGTCTGTCCACACCTGTGTGTACTTGCCAAGTTTATCTTAATTATCATCAGGCATACTACATGATATTTATATGAAAATATATAATTTTACTTTCTCCATGATAACAGTCCCTCAACCCAATGACAAATTAAAAGATTTCCCTCATTTCCTTGCCAAATATCTCCTATGAGCTTTCACATGTTGTTAGTCTATGAATTTAGAT
The DNA here is from genome assembly GCF_040206685.1 of Ascaphus truei. NCBI lineage: Eukaryota > Metazoa > Chordata > Amphibia > Anura > Ascaphidae > Ascaphus > Ascaphus truei. The sequence continues at coordinate 25,135,843 of NC_134490.1, forward strand.
GGAAGAAAACTAATTACAATTAATTAGTGCTTGAAAGGAAGAGCGTTTTAGCAGCTTGGTTAAGTCTTTGTAGCTGAAACGTGTAATGGAAAGCGAGGGATATAACTAAGGGTGAATGAAAGTATTATTACTAGAAATGAAGGATGGGCAGGTTCGCGCCTTTCAAAATCCAAACTTTGTAAACTTCGTAGTTTATTCGGCAGTTCAAATTGAACTTTGGAATAAACTTTGAAATCCCAGCTAAATACAAACTAAACTAAATGCATACTCGGTTTTTGTTTGCTTGTTTTATTTAGAAACTATGCGAATGAAAACATTTGCAAACTTTTTGTAACAACATTTTCCTAATTTTTTGGGAGTTTTTAATCACAATTGAAAAGAAGAATCCAAAACCAAATCCTAAACCAATTGAGTTCCAGCAAAACCAAAACACGATTTTTTTTTAGAACCAAAATACCAGCAAAAGTGTCCATCCTTCCTGGAAATCCAGTGTTCCATATTAGTAACCCTGCATTTTTTATGAAGACTTTCAAGATACTTTTGTTAGTCGACTACACTTGGATATTCTCTTCGTACCACACAACGGAGCAGATCACGGTCTAGAACAGTGGTTCACCAAATGGTGGTCCGAGGACCGGTACAGAATGTTGACTTGTCTGTTGAGGATCCCGACCACGCTCACGCTCCCCTCCTGGGCAAATTCCTCCTCCCCCTGCCCTGCCTGTTTCCCCCGGTTGGCGCCAGAAGTAATTTCTACCTGCGTGGCCAGCCAAGCTCTGCAGCACTGCAGCTTCTGATGTGTCCGTTCCAAATCGAGCAGGCCTATTCCTCCTCAAGGTAAAATTCTTAGAAGGTGTGTATGTGTGTGTGGGGGGGGAGGGGAGAATTGAGTGTATGTGTGTGTGGGGGGTGGGGGCGAGAATTGAGTGTGTGTGGTGGAGGGGTTGTGAGAGGGCGGGGGATTGAGTGTGAGGAGGGGGGTTGAATGTGAGAGAGAGGTTGATTGTGAGTAGGGGGGTTGAGTGAGAGGGAGAAAGGTAGAGTGTGAGGGAGGAGGGTTCAGTGAGGGGATGGGGGTTGAGTGAGGGGATCGGGGCTGAGTGAGAGGGATGGGGATTAAGTGTGAGGAAGGGAGGTTGAGTGAGAGGGAGGGGGATTAAGTGTGAGGAGGGGAGGTTGAGTGAGAGGGAGGGGGATTAAGTGTGAGGAGGGGAGGTTGAGTTAGAGGGAGGGGATAGAGTTAATGTAAAATGTCCTTTGTTTGTAATGTTTTCATTTATACATATGGTAGCATGTCCTCCATTGTTATTTTGATTTTTTTGACGGTCCCCTTAGGGCAAAAGGTTTGAGACCACAGGTCGGACTATCTGATAGTAAGGCTATATGGATCACTGGGCAATCCACCAACAAAGGATGAAACGGGAATTGGGGTGCAGCGACATCCAAATCCTCCTGGAGAGTGCAAAGTGGGAAATGGTGTGATTGAGTATAATACTCCTTGGGGTGACCTAATGACATGCATTAAATGTCACAAGAGCTGGAACACTGGTGGCCCTTGTGACATCCAGTGGCGGTCATCACATTTTTATCACATGTACAGCTCTTGAAAAGGAGAACCGGAAGACAAGGACCTCTACTGGACACCCATGAGTGGTGGACCATATCAGGGGGCAGGTTGCGGGATGTTACAAAAGCAATACATCCCAGCACTGTGATGTTGTTAAGTAGGAATTAATTACTGAGGCAAATACAAAATTGCGATAATAAAATTTTTTAATGGGTTAAGAGCCTCTAACTGAATTCCACTCTGCAGAGTGTCAAGTGGCATGACTTTCAAATTGCTGCAATTCACCATGAGGATAATAAACAAGTGTTGTCAAATCGGTATACACTTAAACAAAATATTAAATAGAAAATAAATGGCAGGCTTATTTAACTATCAGCTTAATTAACCTTTACGAGGCTGGAAGTGCCATCAAACCTCCAGGCTCACGACCACGTGACCCCTTGTGTAAAGGAGTGTCCCCCACGTCTACTCCTATTACAGTACATGGATCTCTCCAATGGAGCCGTGTATGAGATCTAACCCAAGGAGACCAACCAAACAATGACAGTAACATGACATTCCCTGAACACCAAGAGCCCCTGGAGTGTGAACCCGTATGATATTCAGGGGACAACATAAGGACCGCCTAAAGGTTAAGAAGTACATGTTCAAAATGACTCTTGGGTCCAGCTTCACTAAATTGTGCTAAAGCCGTAATGCACTTGAAGGGGCAGTCCTACGAAGCAACAAATAGTGAAGCTGCATTTGAGTGAAAGCTCTCAGCACCAGAACACATTTCATTCCCAAACAGTAATTCCCCATTTCAGAACTTAACACAATAACACATGTCACAGCGTGTTGCAGACCCGGCCCCAGCAGTGAAGGGGTTACAGTGCCCCCGATTCAAAAAAATATCGTAAACCAAATAATGTCATTTTCTTGAATTCAAACCGTAAGCCAATGTCTCGAGTTTGCATAAAATCGGTTCTGAAGAAGGAGTCTCTGCCAAGTTTCAATTGTAGAGAAAACAAGATTGTAAAACAGTAACATAATACCTGAAATGCTGCAAAATAATCAAAATGTTCAAATAAAAGTGATTGTTTAAATAAAACCCAGCTATGTAATCTGTCATAATTTCCAAAGAAAACATGGCTCAATTTTACATGTACGGAGAGGTTTTGCTGCGCTGAAGCGGTTGCTATAGCTAGTGGAAATGTGCCTGGGAATAAATTGAATAGTGGGATGTCTATTCATTGCAGTTTTGCATACTGCTTTGCAGATTGAACGGTCTAATTTAAGGTTTAAAAGTGCAGTTTCCCCCTAATATATCCTATTTTGAACTTGAGTTAGGGCTGCCAGGTGTCTGGTATTGAACCGGACAGTCCTGTATTTGGACACACTGTCCAGTAAAAAAAATAGGGGTAATACTGGACATGTATATATCCAGTATTACCTCTCTGGACATAGTGACCTGACTGGCTTGGGGGGGGGGGGGGGGGAAGGGGAGGGTTTTTCCCCTGAGCAGGAAGAGAGAGCAGGGCTGTTGCTAGGGGGCTGGGCAGCTTCCTCCATCCTCATTGGCTGCTGCTGGGTAATGAAGGTATGAGAACTCTTACGTGCCAGAACCTATTATGCAGGAGATCGAGGACAATAGGTCCGACTGGCTAAAACAAGCGGCGCTGGATTACTAAGGTCCAAAACCAGTACCAAGACATTTATTAAAGAGTCAAAAGTCTGTACCATTATGATCGAATGGAGCGTGGGCCGTAGCATCTTTAAAGATCGTGTAGAGCTCCGTCACGAAAATGGTCCCATAAGGACACACTTCGTCTGGCACCAGGGTTTTGACGGGTGGGTACATAAGAAGGCTGACCCCGAGTTTTATAAGTAGTGTCATAGACTTCTTCTTGTTAGAAGTAAGTTAGAGGTTCTTTTTCATCACTGTAATCAGCGTATGAGTTCCAACCATCACTGACAATATACTGAGATGGTAGTGTCTATAAGTTATGTGACATCTGTTCGTTGTATTTCAGGTCCCTATGCTGATGAATGGTCCTGTTAAATTGGTTCAAAGTGGGGACCATTGGATTCACCAGAGGGAGAGTGTAGCCATGGCTGGTTCTGGCTATACGTCTGCACTCCCTGGCATGTAAGTTCTGGTAGGTGCAGGCTTTGTCAGGCCCATCTTAGGTTTACCCCCCCTCTGCTGCTTCCTTGAGTGGCAGGAGTGGAGGTGTGACAGGGTCTGTGTGTTGCCCAATCCAGATGCAGGCCTTGTGCCCTCCCCTTCTGCTCTAAGGAAGAGGCATTCTAAATTGTAGGCAGTCCTGAGTACTCCAGCTATGGAGTGAGTACTCAGTCTAGTTCTCCCCAGTGTCTTGAGTGGTTTACAGCTCTGACTCTGAGTACTGGGGTTGCAAGCTGTGTCTCGCCCAGCGGGGTGAGACTGCATGATCAGTTCCCTAGGGGACTGTTAGAAGGCCCAAAGCCATATCTGCCCCAGACACTATCCAAAAGCAAGGGATCCAGAGTATTCGCTGTATGTACTGCCTGCAGTGGATGCCAATAAAGATGCCTGTTCAGTATACTCTAGCCTGAGGGTTCAGTTACTCAGGGAGAGGATAACAGTGTTCTATCATGGGGACTGCATCCAGTACTCCTGGAACCTGTGGTAGATGCAGGTGCAGCACAGAGAGAAAGAACCATGAAGCCACAACTAAAGCCTGTCCTGTTTCCCCACAACATCGCGGAACCTCAGCATCACCTGGACACCAACAGGTACTTGCACCAACAGACACCTGTAGCAAGGGCAGATCTCCCACCACACAGAAGCAGTAACCAGTGTAATTTCCCAGAGGAGGGGGGAAGCAGGGTTACATATATATACACACACACAAACATACAACTGTAGCCATATATGTTAATAAAACCATAATTAACACTGTAATGCATTGCAACCGATACAAATCCACAGGTTTTACCACTATTATTCCTAGATGCAGCTACACTGGATGTAAAAGTGTTCATCTTACAAACAGACATCCAAGGAGATGGAGAATGAGAAGAAAGATTCAATAGCGAAAGCACAAAGATGATTAAAGAGGCAGTCCCTCCTAGGACCAAAGTGTACTAATGCCAGTGATTGGTATTATTCCCTCTGGCTGCTCACTTCTGTATCTGTTTGAGTGTGTTTGTCCTTATTTGGTCTTTCTGTTTGTGTCATTTATATCAATCTGGTCCCCCATTGTACCACGCTGTTGACGCTTTATAAATAAACTATAATAATAATCATTATTATTTTTGTTTGGTCCTTTACATGCAAAGTAATTATGAAGTTGTCATTAGACAAACAGATAAACATAAGTGGCTGGTCAGCTTGAAATCAGTGTTCCTAAAAGAAATGCAAAAAACATTCACTTTTCATAAGATACAATAACTGAATCTTTCTCAGGAAGTCGGATTAGTTGTAGAACATTTTGACCCACTACCTTGGACTTTTCCTTCAAGTGAAATTCAACTTTTCCATCTCTTCTCTGGTGCTGCCTTCACAATCACCGGCATTTTGTCTTAGAATTATCTGTCTTAATCTGTCTGTCATGTTCTTGAGAAAAGGCTATGGGATAGACGAAATGTTGACCTGTGTTGTGAATAAAGACACTAGTACGTTGAGCAAATCTTCCGTGCCTACTCCTTCCATTTATCCCAGGTTTACAAGTGGCAGGACTTCCTTGGAGATTTGATGCACCGGGAGAAGAATCGCAAGTATATTTCATAAGTTAGGAGTGTTCTAAAGCAATTTTCTGTTCCTGCATTGCGGGAAGCAGCAGGTAACTTGCATTGTATAGAAAAAAAGAAGATCCGGCGCCACTGCGAGTGACAAACAGCCAGGCTACTTCCGGGTAAGTTGAAAAAACGTTATTGGAACATCACACACACACAAGGCTACACCACGATCTCCCCCTCAATGCATTTCACGCTATGGAACAGCGATTCGTCTTGGAGTGGGGAGGTGAGGTCTGAGCCTGTACATTTAAATTAAAAAAAACTTGAATTGTATGTTATATTTTTGAATCTACATGTGGTATTCTCTTACCAGAAATACAGATGAATACTAGCACATATATACTGTATCTAGGTGGTACTGCAACTATAAAGACATAAGGAGACAAAGTTGACCTTATATCTTATCCAAGCAATAGAGCCCATATTTACTAAGTAGTGCTATGGCAAAAGGCACCTTCCAGCATGGCTTAGTAAATATGATCCCTTTTGGCCCAATCGAGTGAGTGGGTTGAAAGGTGTCTTCTGGTACAGAAGGGGGCAAAGGGGGAGGTCTACCAAGCTTTGTTGCAGTTAAACGCAAATGATCAGGCGTTAACCGCCATTGATTTGAATGGCTGGATCAGGTGCGATAACCCAGTGGTGCTCAACTCCAGTCCTCAACCCCCTGACCCCCCCCCCAACAGGTCAGGTTTTCAGGATATCCCAACTTCAGCACAGGTGGCTCAATGGCTCAATCAGAGGCTCAGTCTTCAACTGAGATTCTGATTGAGCCACCTGTGCTGAAGCAGGAATATCCAAAAAAACTGACATATTAGGGGGGCTTGAGGCTTGGAGTTGAGTACCCTTGCATTAACCCACAAGGGACCTTAGTGAATCTTCCCCATATGGAGCAATAGCGCTTAGTAAACATGGCCCTTTTTGGCTAATTCAATGGGGTGTAAGGTGTCTTATAGCACGAAAGGTGTCTGATGGATTACCACATTTTGGTAAAGATGACCCCAAATCCCATTGCTTTCAATGGGAGTTTTTCTTTCGACAAATCTGATGCTGTTCTTTGTACCCTTTCTGCATCAGGAGACCATTGGCAAAAAAACCCCATCAGTTGTCAAAGTGGTTGAAGTAACGGTGATGTGGCTGATTTGCAAAAGATTTACATTTGCGAAACATGGGGGACCAAGATGTTTGGAAGGAATACGTTATAAAGAGTGAAGCTGGAAATAGGAAGGGGAAAAGCTTCCTAAAATAAATCCCCTCTTCTTTAAAAAGAAAGTGTGTTTGTAAATATGAAAAAGTAGTGGAGCTCACAGCATCCAACATGGAATATCTTGTCTCAGGGAGATTCAACACTCCAGTGACTTGGACTGAGCTGAGGGAATTAGTTTCAGGGACACAGCAGAAGGAGGTACAGTATAACATTCAGCTATCAGGGAAACTCCCGCAGAAAAAGGGAGAGTTGACTAGTACGGTGGAATTCTGGGTGTGAATACATAACAGTATTGGTACTACCGCTGGCCCCCAATACTTGCTCTCATTGTATGATATTGTAAGGAAGCTGTTTTCCGTCCTTACTAAGAGTGAATCAAAGAGCTTTACAGAAACCCCAGCAACTGAACTGTGAGCAGAGGCAAAAATAAACAAGATGTCAAACTCTGATTTTCGACATTGTACAAGAAGGATCTTGTTTATTTATTAATTTCTGCGTGTTTACATTGTAATTTGGTAACGCAAGCCAGTTCTACGTGAATCATGTCAGTTTCAGCTGCGACTGATTAAAATAATATCTTCAGCTACACAAAGAGTCCATGCATGTTACTGGTATCAGGAAACTATTCAAAACAGGTTGAGTTATAGACCATGGGCTACATTCCAGAACATTAAAGGAATCCCTAATGCAAGGAAACATCACTTTACAAAACACCCTACCACATGGAACAAAGCAACGTTTTTATTTTATGGGTTTTGCTTTCTAAGGAGGGCGGGGGGGCCTTCACGGGACTATTTGGAATAGTAGCTACCCTGAGGAATAGCAGTGAGGCCAGACTAAATTAGGATGACCACACAGGCCTTGGGTGTGAAAATCCATCATTTCCATCTGCAAAATAGGGTCCTCATTAAAGTGGAAAGTTGGGTATCTGGAGGGATGTGCCTTGGGATCTTTTACTTTTGCCCTTTTAGACAAGGTTAGGTAACACCCCAACAGCACTGCTATAGAAACTATGGGGTTTGATGATACTATGTATTAGGTGTACAAAGAGTAGATCAGGGCTCTGATGACCTTGATATGACCTTGGGAGTCTGCTCTTGCTAATTTCATAATGTGATAATGTAAATATATGTAAATATATATGGTACAAATGTTATAAATGCTTGCAAAATGTTGAAATATAGTCAATTTTAAGTCTTTCAATGTATTTAAAATTACATTGCAATAAGTTTGTTGCCCTTCTATTTCTAAATGTTTTCTGATCTGGCCCTTTGGAGAACTGGTCGAAGAGCCCTGGTAAACAATCAGCAGAGCAGAGCACACCAAACTAAATTAAAATGTATAAGTTCTTGGGTGACATTAAGTAACAAGTTGCCTTCCTCAGGACTATGCAGTGAATTAGTGCTCGTGTATTTTCACGCTTTCTGGATTGCACTGAATTTCAGATGATGTCATGATACAAACCATGGTAATAATAATCACCTGATGAAAGGTCCCACCTGGACCTGAAACATTGTACTCTCTACTGTTCCAAAAAGAAATGAAATCGGATTTTAAAAGCATTTGAAAGTAGAGCTCTACTTCAATTTTTGGGGAATCCTGTTTCTCTATATATCCATATGTGATCACGGGCAGGATACACGGCTCAAACTGTTTTTTAAAGCACAGTGGAAGGTTTGCTTGGAATATTGTCTAGTTTCTTCCAAATGCATTGTAACCCGTCCTCATTCTGCCATTGATTTCATTCAAAAGTTTCCCATCCATTGATTCTTACTTACAAGGTATATAAAGTCTTTAACTTCTAGTTTGATTCCATTTATGTTAATCTTAGAGTTTCAACAACAACATTTGGTTGGTCTTGCGGGGATTCATATGGAGGCCCACATTCATACTTGCTTCGGCAAGTTCTGATTTGCTGTTGGATGTCTCCCTGTTACAGACCCTTTCTTATCCTTCTCTTGCTTGTGTCTTCATGTAATTGAATGGTTGACGTGGCATTCTCATAAATGTTCCTTCTTCAACACTTTCACCTAATGCATTTAAAACAGGTGAGGTGTCTCTACAGAATCAAACGTTTTTTTCCAAATCTATGAATCCTAAGATGAGTATTAGATTGTATTCATTACTTTGGGAAATCACTTCCTGTTCAACTTGGATGCGATCCATTGTTTTGTAATCACTGCAAAATCCTACTTGTTCTCTAGGCTGAGGAAGGTCCAGTGTCGGTTGTAGCCGATTAGCGAGTATCTTCGTAAAAATATTGGAAGTAATTGGAAGTAGACTGATTGGGCTTTACTGTAGTTCTTGAGGTCTTCTTTGTCTCCTTTCTTGTTCATGAGGATAACTATAGAATTGTTCTGGGACTTTCTTGTTCTTCAAGCAGCATATAAAGAGTGTTCCAAGGGCTTTCTCTATTTCTTCCCCATCTTCTTTCAAGATTTCAATTTTAATTCATACTTCATTAATTTTATTGCCTTTGCCACTTCTTTTTGCTCTCTCTCGGCTGGAATCTGCCCTGTGTTATCTGTGTTTTAGTACAATTTTGATGATAAGTGCACATTATTTGCATAATCATGATAAGTGCACAGTCTTTTATTGTTGAATGTAGCCTTGTTTGAGAGCTACGATTTGCATCTTTCCGTTTATAAGTAGCTGATTTGTCTTCATTTTCTGTTTTTCAGCTGATTTGTCTTCATTAAACTTTTGTTATCTTCTATAGTCTTCTTCACCGGTAACCGTAAAATGTTCTTATATGTTCGGTTATACCCTTGAGAATCATCTTGTGCAACTCTGCATATTAAATTCTTGTTCTTGCATCTTGGTATTGCCAATTCCTCCAGTTTTGTTCTGCGCTTTCCACTACAACCTTCATTACTGTTTCATAATTGTTTCTTAATGTGTCTACATGCATTGCAAGCAAGCTGAAGTGATTTTTCAACTCTAGTTGAAATTCTCTGATTCATTCTTGAAGTTCTTGATATTGATTGATTTTTGGTCTGCCTTTTAATCAGTTCTCTTCTTTCCATCTTAGCATCTCTGTTCTGGGGCCCCTACTCTTCTCAGTGTTCATCAATGATCTTCCCACAGCTTGTCAGGAAGCCTCAATACACATGTATGCAGATGACACAATCCTATATGCACACAGCCATAGCCTCTCTGACCTTCAACACATACTTCAATCTGACTTTTTGAGACTCGAAAACTGGATTTCACAAAACAAACTGTTTTTAAACACTGACAAGACTGTAACAATGGTATTTGGGACCAAGACTAAATTTTTAAAGCTTCCAGCGACTGAGCTCCAGATTAGAACCAACGCTAACACCACCCTAACCCCTGTTACTAGTTTTAAATACCTGGGCTTATGGTTTGACTCCCACTAAACATTCGGGATGCACATTGATACCCTGACAACCAAGACCTATGCCAAACTAGGGGTACTTTACAGGAACAAATCCTCCCTAAGTCTCCTGGTCAGAAAGCGTATCGCACAGCAGATGCTAATGCCAATTATTGACTATGGAGACATAGTATATGGCTCGGCACCTCAAACCCACCTTGGCAAACTTGACACCCTCTACAATTCAATTTGTCGTTTTGTTCTCCAATGCAACTACAACACAAATCACTGCGAAATGCTCAAAGAACTAGATTGGTCATCACTCGAGTCTAGGCGCAAAGTTCACCTTTCCTGTCTTGCCTTCAAATTCTTTATGAGCAAGCTACCCAGCTACCTGAACAAGCTCCTCACCCCTACCACATGCAGCACCTATCATCTGAGATCAGACTCCAAAAGACTGTTCATGGTCCCAAGGCTCAACAAAGTATCCGGACGTTCCTCCTTCTCTTACCGTGCACCCCAAAACTGGAACAACCTACCAGAGACTCTCACATCAACCATCAGTTTAAGTTCTTTCAAATCTAAGGCTGTCACACATTTTAATCTGGTCTGTAACTGTTTCATACGCCCATAATATTTATTATCTTTAACTGTGCATGCAATGTCTTCTATATAATGTATACCCTGTTCATGTATGTAACTGTATTTGTAACCATATATTATTTGTCTTAACTCTGTGCCCAGGACATACTTGAAAACGAGAGGTAACTCTCAATGTATTACTTCCTGGTAAAATATTTTATAAATAAATAAAATTCAAATGTAATTTGCAATGAACCAATCGGTGACCACTTCTTGTGTCAAAACGGTTAAGGACTGTGCAGTCTTCAATTATATTTCTTGTTAGCTAGGACATAGGCAATTTCATTTTTATTCCATCAGGTTCACTCCATGTCCATTTTCTATTTGGATTCTCGTTGAAGAATTAATTTATAATGTAGAAGTTTTCACATGATGCTGGAGGTCCTTACCCAATGAGACTCAGGACAACTAAATGGGGTCAAATAGCCACAGCTTTTATTAACAAACATATCAATATTAGTATCGTCAGATTGCACCAAACCTGTGTTACTCAAATCGACCCACACCAGTAAAAATCCCAAATCCCACCAGCCATACCAGACTAGCAAGAGATCTATAACAAAGCCCACAGCCAACTCGGAAGGACTTCACCAGACCGACCACCCTAGCCACATCCTAGCGACACCTTTCCCACCTGGTTTCCAACTGGATAACTGATCCATCCTTCCCAAATTCTATCTGACCACTACCCCCAATGCCAGCTGTGACAAACAAACAGTGCAGCCACATAACTAACCAACCACCATACACCATCATCTTAATAGACACGCCTTTTCCATTATCTTTTGCTCTCGTTTTTGTTTTACAGAAAATATTACAACAATAGCAACATATTCAACCATACATTTATAAGTTACAACCGATAACCAAAAAAGACCGGGATCCTCGTGTCAGCGCAAACAGAAGAGGATGAGTGTTTCCTCCCACCGCCAGATATAACCTCCCCCCCCCCCAAGTCACGTCCTTTTTCACTGGCTAACCTCGCTCTTATAAATGCTTGCAAAATTTGGAAATATAGTAATTTTTAAGTCTTTTAATGTATTTAAAATTACATTGCAATAAGCTTGTGGCCCTTCTACTTCTAAATGTTTTCTGAGCTGGCCCTTTTGGAGAACTGGTTGAAGAGCCCTGGTATACAATTAGCAGAGCAATTTCTAGACAGACATGGTGGGAGAAGAGGAGAGAGACAGACGTCCTGGGGAAAAAGTAGAGAGACATGGGGGGGGGGAGAGAAGAGTGAAATACATGAGAGGAAAGAGGTAGATGAGGGGAGGAAGGGAAGGAGAAAAGAAAAAAACACATTGGGGGAAGGAAGAGACTGAAATATATAGGGGGGAAAGAAGAGAAATACAGGACAATAGGGAAGAACCAAGAAGCACAAAGGGAAAAGATTAAATGACATGAATGGTGTAAGAGAGACACCATGGGGGAAAACAGAGAGACATGACAATGCAAAGTAGACCAAGATATAATGATGTTATAACATTTGTGGGGGCTCCGTTTTTCACATTTGTGATGGGCCCTAACAAAACTGTTGGCGACCCCGATCTTGGTGACAATTTCCTTTGTTATTAAGTTGGTTGATTTCATGGTAGAAGTCTTCTGCTTTATTGTCTGAACGACTTGATGCTTCCATTTTCTCTACCTGTATAATATAGTAGTTGTTCACTTTTGGGCCTTGTTCTTATCTCACTAAAGTCAACAATCTTTTAATCTTTGCAAGCTTGTCTTTACGTTCTTGCAGTGCTGCTTCACTGGAGACTATAGCAGTTGTAGCTAGCCAGATTGAGGTTTGAATGACAGCTTTTGATTAACCTCCGGGGATTATAAACACCCCCTGCCTTCATGCTTTCTACCTAAAGGCTGTCAAGCCCAGGGACAAATCTGGCCTCTGGAGAATGAGGGCCATTGATTTTTGTTATCTTCCATATTTAGGGGCTGAGGCTTTACTTGCCATGCTGGCCTCATTTGCATGTTGGCAAGTACCTATTCCACTTTAGCTGGGTATTTGGTTTAAATGTTTATAGTATGGTTGAACCTTCCAGCACAAGTGCCACTGTAGATCTTCTTTAACACACCATTGACACCTTCCCACCACTTTGAGGCAGTGTGATAAGGATTTGAGGGAAGCATTATATATCTTAAACAACATACCAGACTGACCCTTCACTTGTTGAGAGCCCATTGGCATTGCTATGACTTGTGACCCCTGCTGCTGACGGAAAAACTAGAACTCAGTAGAATATCAGTCCACCAAAGACCAACATGGGAGAATATTGTCAAACATGGGTAGCCATCAAGGACCAACATCATAGAAACAGGAACTGTACAATATTAAACTTGGTACCATGGGCCCAGTCTGGTGGGGATAAGATCCGTTCCGCCCAGCTGTGACAGACCAATTGTGAGGATGCACAATGTATAAAGGTGAGGCTGACACAGAGGTGTGTTCGCAGAGTAGGATACATTTGTTATGAGCACAGCATCAGTACAAGTGAAATAGCCAATTTCATCCTGTGTGCGTAGAACAAAAGAATCAAGAATATTCTTCCCTTGGTCAAGACAAAGGGATTCGTATTCAGGGTGTTAGACTAATACTTTTTTCAGAAAAGCATTTGCACTGACACTCTTCCACATTCTCACACTCTATCAAGCCCCACTGCTTCCCTTCTTATCTTCGGTAACTTTTGTAACAGTTCTCTTCGTTTAACAAACATACTGTAATGTTCTTGGGCCAAATACTGTACAGTATGAATGAGTGTGTGGGTTGTGTGGGATGTAAGGGATGAGTATCTGTCCTAGATTAGGAGTTTCTCAGTCGCTGGCAAGGTCGTTAACAAAGATAATGAGCAGCTGAATTCTTTCATCCTACCTCTTGTACCCATGGAACATGAATCCATCCCATGCTGGTTCACACTGGCCAAGTCCTGAACAAACACAGTCTCTTTTTTTACCCAGAATCCTCTTAAGGTAAAGTCCAGAGGTTCCAGGTCCAACACACATCCATATAAGATTATATACTGTATTTACAATTTATTAATATATATATAGCTGCCTTGTTTTAAGTAATTTTTTTGGCTTAATCCATTGTAACATCGCCCAAAGAAGAGATCACTGTATGTCAAAAGCTCGCACAAATAAAAGCATTTTGTTAGCCACAGAACGGTATTGACTATTCGTTTTTGATTATTATATATTATATATATAATGTTTAGGGAGGGTTTAGTGAGCTGTGGCGGCCATGTTGTGACTGGTAAAGCCACATACATATGGACTGTGTGTAAGGCAGAGGACATCCTGAGGTTACGGTCAACCCTGTCATTCAGGATTTCCTCTGCGGCCTGGAGCCTCAGTCCTGACGTAGCCGGCGAAAGGAGGGGTAGTGTCCAGGGAGCTAGTCAAGCCCCTGGACTAGGCCAGACCCTTTCCCAGTAGGCCCCAGATAGTTTCCCCTACACTGTAGTGAAGTATTGCAGGGCCTGCCAATAGAAAGGGACTTGCCACCTTAGTGTATGGACAATCCAGCGGAGCAGACGGAACCGCAGCAGAGGATTCCCCAGGCCTGGCCGAATCGGCTGCGTGGTACTACTGGACATAAGGCGAGAAGGGGATTTTGTCGGAGGCCCTGCATCGTGGGATCACGGATGCCGCCTGTCTGAGCATACCCTGGTGTACCCTATTACCCTGGAAGGTACCCATGTGCACCAACACCACACCTGCAGGGTAGCGCTGCCCTCACATATATCTGGGTGGGACTGTTCGGATGGATCATTGTGTTTTTAATGCCCTGGGCACCCTCAGTACTTTGGGGGGGCATTTACTGTGATTGTGTGTATACTGTATTGCTGAGACTATGGGACCACAGTAAATAGATTGTACATACTGTTTTGTGATTGTGGTTATTGGAGGTATACCAAATAGGTATACTGGTTCCCGTGAGGGACTATCCCGCGAACGCAGGGATCCTCACAGGTGGAGGCACTGCACCAGCCACCCCAGGCTCCCCAAGCACGGAGGCTTAGGCCTCTTGTAAGCCTAACAGGTAGCACCATCACACCCATAACACACCTATCTCCCTGAGGAGGAGGGAAAGTGTGTTACATTTGGAGGCGCTGCTGAGATACAGACCTGGGGTGCCCAAGACCAAAAGTATAGCAATAAAATGTAACATTGTGCAACAAAATATCGCTATCGACCAGAATGGAGGTTCAGCAGTGGGCCCTGGCAGCACCAGAACCTCCCAGCTGCGTGGTGGCCACTGGCTATGTGCCAAAATTTACTCTCTCTTGTGACATATGCCTGGCCTTAATGCAACATCCAGGGTTTGCTAAAATCTGGGAAGTGGCACGCATATCTGATTCCACTTCCATCTGGGAAACGGTGCTAATAGCCAGCCATAAAGACCTGGATGTGAAAAGGGGGCCCAAGCGCATGCATGTCCACGGAACCACCGATGGGGGGTGCCCCCTAATATATCCGGAGGCCGAAAGTAAGAGAGAGGAGGATAGTTATGTGGGGGCAGATGGGAATCCCGGAAGAGACGACCCGGGATCACCACCAAATAGCCCCCACCGGAGAGGGAGTGGTCCCGAGCCCCAGGGTAGCCCCGTATCAGAAACTCTGTTTACTGACATACTGCAATGGTTGGCCGACACCCTAACCACATCCTCCCACGCCCACCATTACCACAGGCTAAAGACCTTCTCTGGGGTGCTGCCCACCCCGCTAGGCGAGGAAGAATTCGGGGAGTGGAAGGATCACACCCTTCAGGTACTAGTGAAGTGGTCCTGCTCTGAGGCTGTGAAACAACAACGAATAGTAGAGTGCTTGCGCCCCCCTGCAGCCAATATTGTTCAACTATATCGTGAACAGTATACAGAGGCTGACGTCTGGGACCTGGTTAGAGCCTTAAATACCGCTTATGGTTCTAAAGATGATGCTGTGGAACTCATGGCCAAATTCCACGATCTTACGCAAAATGAAGGGGAAGATATGTCTGCATTCATGCGGTGCTTGCAGCCAACACTATGGACACTGGTATCAAAAAGGGTTATGAAATGCCAATGCTAGATAGCCATGGCCTCACACAGTTGCTACAGGGATCCTTGCCAATGCATCCCATTGCCATTATGCTCAGATGTACTCTCTCTCCACAGAGCATCCTCCTAAGTTTGATGAACTAATGCACCGTGTGCAGGAACAGGACGTATCCCTGTGGTTCCATACGCCCAAAAAGAACTGGGAGGCCAAACGCTCGGAGGATACAGGCAGCTCCATCCGGGGGACCCCGGTACAAAGGGACCCCGCAGAGGCAACGATACCGGAACCGTCACGGTCAACCCTTCGCGACCTGGCCCCATTCTTCCGTGGGACACCCGACCGCATACCTTGCTGTTATGAGTGCCGGGAGGAAGGACACATGAGGAGGGATTACCCTCACAAGGTAACCTCCAAAGCAGCCGCACTAACTTTTGCATTTCACTCTAAAATACAGCCACCCCATGGCGGGAGAAGCCGATATCTACCAGCCCCAGGAAAGAGCTCAGAGCCGACCTCTCAAGCTGTATCGGCCCCACCTCGTTGGTCCAAGTCTTGATTGAAGGGATCTATGACAACCATCTGCAGCATCTGCCATTGGGACAGGCTGAAGCCATGACTCTGTGGGGGCTCAGCAGCCAGGATTACCCGATAGATGGGGTAATTAAGGTGCGGATGGACATACCTCAACACAATACTAACCTAATGCAACCTAGGTAGATGGAAACACTCATGTGTCCCGAACCCCCGGGAACACCCAAATTCACCCATTATATTGGGCACCAATGCCGACATAGGAAGCCAGGGAAATACCTTTGTCCTCCATGAAGAGTCACCATGTGTTCATGGAAGAATGCCACTGGATTTCCGACCAAGAGTGACAAAGACAATTCTTCAATAGGGAGAAGAGAGTGACCGAGATTCTGCCAGGGGGAGTAAGGCACATGCTTGCCGAAGCCAACCACCCTAGCGATGACGGAAGTGACTGGTACTTCGCGCTGGAGTCATCACCTGAGGAGGATCAGAAGAGACGCTAGAAGGTGGTGCCAGAGGTAAAAGAATGGAAGTCTAAGTTCCCCTCCTGGATTTCTGTGTCCATACAAAACATTGCCCTACACCCTGTCCAGCTGGACTACAATCATGATCTGGGGAAAATATATCCTGTGACGGATGTGAAACCCTGGGCTCAGGTGAATGCTGTATCAGTGCTAGGAAATGACTCCACGCTACAGTTTGACTTTGGAGACTCCCCCCTCCGACCGAATGGAAGAAGCATCTGCAAGAAAGGCTGAGGGATTGGAAAGATGTTTTCAACCCAGGAAATGGACGTGAGATGTACTAAAAATGCCCAACACACTATCAGATTGAGCGATACCACCCCCTTACATGAACGGTCACGGTGAATAGACCCCCGTAGGACGTGGACGATGTCTGAGATATTCTATAAGAAATGAAAGGTGCCAGTATTATAGTCAAATCACGCAGTCCCTAGACCTCACCCATCATGGTGGTACGGAAGAAAAATGGTTTAGTCCGGCTGTGTGTAGACTACCGAATCCTAAACCGACAAACTATCCCCGACCAGTACACTTTACCCCGAATTGAAGAAATCATAGGTGCATTGTCTGGCACCGTACCTGACTATCCCTGCATCTCAGGGGTCTGATCCAAAGCGAAGGTCGGTGTATTACGCCCTACTGGTCCGTATCATGTTCTGCAGCCAGTAACGCTACACTTGTAAGCCTAAACGGTAGCACCATTACACCCATAACATGCCTATCTCCGTGAGGAGGAGGGAAAGGGTGTTACATATATATATATAACATTATATACAGTGTTTGACAAATCCATTCAACTATAGGCCCGTGGCGACTGGATTTGACCCGTGTCGACCTCCTCATGGCCGCCCAAGCAGGGCGGGATTGGGGGCGGGACTAGGTGACGAGTAGATTTTTTGGTTCGGCGAGTAGATTTTTGGGTGATTTGTCAACCACTGATTTATATATATATATATATATATATATATATATATATATATATATATATATATATATATATATATATATATATATATATATAGTTTTAATCAATTAACATACACATGACATATGCCACTCTGTGTCATTGCTCAAAATGGGCTCCTCTTGACATCCAAGAGGTAAGTGGCTAGCAGCCTGCACTCTCCTCTTTTATAACACTTATGCCCCCTCCAGGAACGTATCAGAAATCCCTTACCCCCAGTTCTGCCAACCACTGCCCACTCCGAAGGAGAAGGTAGACCACCCTAGTGAAGACATCCCAGCCTGAGCGCTGGGCTCATCCCGTGTGGATATATGTTAAGGAAAAGCGATAGATGATTACTATATACAAATGCATAAGAGCACAACATGGCAAATGAAATAAGCATGGGGGAAGCAACATAAGGATAAAAAATGAAATATAAAGGTAATGTCATTATTCTTTTCAGTTCTAGAACGGCCTGAAACAATTTTTCTTTGGGACATATTGCAGAAGCCTCTTACAGTAAGAGGTTGAACCGGGTGTTAAAATCATTAAGTTTTATTGACCAGAGAAAATATGCAAGTGGAATTTAGATGCAAATTGAAGGGAAAAGCTCTTGTAACTGATCTAGTGGTAATCTTCATGGACCTGTTAAGGAAAACCCCAAAGGACTCGCAAAAAACAAACCTGAATCCTAGCTGTTATATCCCTGTTCCTTCCAGCTCAGCATGCTTAACTGGCAAAGCAAATGTTTTTGACATATTGGCCCATATTTACGAAGAGTTTTTGTTTTCATTCTAAAATGTTGGGGCGTTTTGGATTATAGAGTTATATATATGAATTTGATCATTATATATATATATATATATATATATATATATATATATATATATATATCAAATTAAAATATGTATTAAATAAAATTTAATTTCTTATCAATATTTATAAAGTTTTTCTAAATACTAATTAAATATTAGTCCATTAAATAAAACATACATAGGTAATAGTGCCACCGCTCTGACCGTCAACGCCATAGAGAAAGGATATCTGATAAGAAACAAGGAGAGGCACACATAGCTCCATAGTGTACAATCTTCTTAATTTATTATAAAAGATGGATCCTCTGTAGAGTAATACACGTACTCACAAACATCACAAAATCAAAAGGTCATCATAAAGATGTCACAAGACTCGAAAAGGCAAAGGCAGGATGTTTTCACACAAGTAAGCGTGGATTATTCCTCCATCTGTCCGCAGGTCTGCAGCGCCAAAGAAAACGACATCTCCATGTCACATGCTTTACATACTGACATCACCCACCAGGTTTCGCCAAAAAGTACGACTTCCCCTTTGGAAATCCATTGGGTGATGTCAGTACGCGCAGTATGGGACACTGAGAAGGAGCTTTGTTTCTTCCAAATGTGCTCCATCCCATCTTCATTCTCCTATTGATTTTATTCAAAAGGTTCCCATCCATTGTTACTTAACAGAGAAGGTAGATACAGTCTTCAACTTCTTCTAGTTTTATCCCTTTTATTTCGATCTTTGCAGTGTTGACACATTTGTTGAACATCCCCTTGGTCTTGGAGAGATTCGTTCTTGCTTTGGCAAGTTCTCTGATTTGTTGCTGGAGGTCTTCTGAAGCTGTGGCAGAAATAACAACGTTATCTGCAAATCGTATGTGACTCAAGTATTCACCATTCATGTTGATACCTTTTATTTACCAATTCAATGTACAATTGAACAATTCTTCAAGCTGTGAAAAGATTTTGTGACACGGTATCTTCCTGTCGCACTCCCTTTCTGAACCTTATCTTGCTTGTATTTTCATGTAGTCTAATGGTTGATGTTCGCGAGAAGAAATGACCATAGTCGGATAAAGATTGGGAGAAGGAAGTGTGCGTGCTGGGGAGGAGAAGATGGGGACTGGGAGGAGGAAGTGAGCATGCTGGGGAGGAGCAGATGGGGTTTTGGAGGAGAAAGTGTGCCTGCTTGGGAGGAGAAGATGAGGATTGGGAGGAGGAAGTGAGTCTGCTGGGGAGGAGAAGATGGGGATTGGGAGGAGGAAGTGAGTCTGCTGGGGAGGAGAAGATGAGGATTGGGAGGAGGAAGTGAGTCTGCTGGGGAGGAGAAGATGGGGATTGGGAAGAGGAAGCGAATGTACTTAAAGTGAGCGTCCTTAAACCGGGGTATGCCTGTAAATATTGTTTAAAACGTTCTAAATATACAGGTTCCCTCCCCCCAGTGTTTAATAAATGTAGATATTGGTTAAATAAGACACAGCACCACTACTCTCTATAAACCACTGGTTACGAGAAAAAAATCATAATACAGCTTTCACATTTACTAAGAAGGGAATATTCCTCCCCCAGTATTAGTATTTCAGAAGTAGATATTTGGTGCTGCAGCAGAGATGTACAGTACAACGTGATCCTGATGACTTTATTTCGGTGGAATAATGCTGCCCAGAGTGGTTTTCCCGAAGCTAGAAGCATCACACGTGCAACATGTTGTACTGGCTTCATCTGATCCATTCCTGCAGACATCACAACACATGCATTTAATTAAAGAGTAGGTGCTGTACTAACTCAAGCCTATCAGGTTGAATACGAAGAGCTTACTGTTCAATCTGCATCCCACAGCCCAACAAGGGAAGGGGAAAACTCTGGCATGTATTTAAGACTGCAAGGAAGTGGGGGTGGGGGGTGGGGGGGGGGCTGGTTATAGAGCAGTTAATTTCTTCCACATACTGATCATTGGCCCTGACAAAACCTGTTTACAACAAAGTAGAACAATTGTGTTGGAGTGAGGAATACCAGATGGGCTGCCCATTTATTGGAAGTTTACTCTTCGGCATGAAAAAGGATCTCAGAAATGTGTTGCAGATGGATTATCTTGATTTCCTTTTTCAATAACAGACACTACAATACAGGAAGTAGTTACAAGAGGTGATGTGAAGTTTTTAAGTGCTTAGTACACCATGTGCGTCAGCACTGTGTATATCATAAAGAAAGCACATTCTGCCATATACAGCACAGTACAATTAATGTATGACATAATTGTATTTATATAGCGCCGACAGGGTGCGCAGCTCTTTACTAAATGACAACACAAGGTAAATAAAGTACAAACACTGGTGGATATGCACAGCAAGTAAATGACTACATAAGGCAACAGGTGAACTTACCCTGTAGAGCTTACAATCTACGTGGTATGTTGGGAGGCTTACAGACACAGTAGGAGTAAAAGTGCATTATTAGAAGTGCAGTCAGGTGAGGTGAAGTGCACTTGGAGTTAGTAGTACAGTCGTAGAACGTTTATGAGCTGCTTCCATTAAGAGTAGGGTTGCTAGGTGTCCAGTATTGAACCGGACTATCCTGTATTTGGACACTATGTTCAGTAACAACTAGAGGAAATACTGGACATGGGTGTCTGATATTACCTCTCTGGACATACAGTAGTGACCTGACCGTCGTGCGGGACCGCGGGATTTCCCCAAGTAGGGAGAGAGCAGGGCTGTTTCTAGGGGGCTGGGCACCTTCCTCCATCCTTAATTGGCTGCTACCTGGTAATACAGCCAATCAGGAGAAGAGAAGGTGTCAGGAGCCCGAGTGTGGGGCCAAGGAGAGGAGGAAACTGCATGGAGTGGAGAGAGAGGTGTGTGTGTGTCTCCAGCGCGTCACACCTTTCACCCTTGTATCCAGTATTTTTGGAGCAGCCACATGGTAACACTAATTAAGAGGTGCATTTTCCCGCTGGGCTTTGAATGTGGAAAGGGAAGGTGCTTGACTAATATTGAGTGGAAGAGCGTTCCATATGTACAGTAGGTTTAGATTCAGGAAAAAGGTTAAAGACAGGAAAGGGCTGTAGAGGGGTAAAAGGTGCAAAGATGAGACAACCTTCGGTTGAGTGTAAAACGCATGTAGCCAGGTCCCCCCTGTCATGGCTGACTCCCTCCTCCCTTCTTGCCAGACGCTGTGTGCGAGGGAGTGAGGGGGGGCCGGCGCGCGAGGAGAGAGATCGATCCCTGGTGGCTAGGGACGCGAGCGGCGAGCAGGCCGGTTGCCGGGGACGCGATCGGGCCGTCGCTAAGGCCGCGATCGCGTTGCCACCGGCCCGGCGGCTCGGGAAGCAGGGCGCCGCCATGCTAGGGCTGTTGCGCATGCGCAGTAGCGGAGCACAGCGCGGGAGGCCCCAGATAGCTCGCGCATGCGCGAAGATGGGTCTGCCAGCCCCCAGGGTGCATAGGGGCAGAGACACCTGACGCCAGGGAGCCAATAGGGCTGAGGGATTTGCCAGGGAACAGATGGATACATTTCGCGGGGTTTTGCAGCTACGCAGGCAGTCAGGATCCGGATGAGCTAGGGGTAAGAGGTGGATGCAGGGGTCAGTGACCCTCTGCATAGGCCAGCAGCCCCCAAGGTCCCAGTTAGGTCCTGAGTCACCTATCAGCTTGTGGAGCTTAGGGACAGGCCCTAGATAGGGACACTGCCCCATTATTTGGTCAAGTAGTCAGGGACACAGTGCTGAAGCCGTGCGGCCCTGCGAGGTGGGTTCTGGGCTCAGAACACCACCAAAGACCCTAAGATAGGAGAGACATTGTTCGCGCTGGACTTTCAACCCACGCGGGGTGGAGGACAACGTCGGATCGTGCGGATTGATATCGCGGTACCCGTGGCTGGAGCCCGGGCAGGTAACCTGCAACTCACGTGCACCAACCAGGCCTATCACCAAACATAGTGGCTGCGCAGTCACACACACATATGCACAGTGGTATTTGACTCTGGGAGTACGAGACATTTGGGTGGGGGTTACTGGACTCAGGGTGGGGTCACATTGTGGGTGGTAGCGTCCGCCGTGACGCCTAGAGGTGGTAGCGTCCGCCGTGACGCCTAGAGGTGGTAGCGTCCGCCGTGACGCCTAGTGTGGTTAGTGTCCGCCGTGACACCCAATGTGGTTAGCGTCCGCCGTGGCGCATGATGATGTGATGATGTTATGATGTTATTGCGTGATATACTGTATGTGTTCCCATTCAGTAAAGCCAGTCCTGTTTTATATTCGTTCGCATTGTGTGGTTGTTTCCTGTGAGGGCCTCCTCCCACTCCGTTGGGATCCCTCCCAGGTGGAGGCGTTGCACCTAGAGATGTATGATATGTATGTACCCCAGGTTCCCCAAGCGGAGGCTTAGGCTCCTGAGAGCCACACAGGTTGCACAGCAGGTAGTAGCGGCGGTATTCATAGGGAATACCCGTTACATTTGGAGGCGCTGCTGAGAGAGTCCTGGGGTGCCCCACTTTGTAGTACTGTTACCCTGTCAGTCAGCATGTCTGCGCTCACGCCCAAACAAGTGGCCGACTGGGCCGAAAAGCTAGGAGAGCTTCTGCGACACGTGGTCGCCGTAGACGGAGTGCCTGCTGGTGTCTCCATGTTTACTGTCTGCAGCGCAGTAAGGACATTACCTGGTCTGGCGGACGCCCGCCTGATCAGCAAGCACTATGACATTGACCGGCAAGAGAATACCCTATTGCTAGCCACTGAACAAGCTATACTTCCTGATAGAGGAAGGGACACTGCCCCATTATTTGGTACAGTACACAGTAGTGTATCTACCAGAGACTTTGCCGCACGGGTGCCCTCTAATTTACCCGGGAACTGTTTCCAGTCACGTCACTTCCCTCCCCAGACATGAGGGTTGGGACGACAGAGATATGGCCGCCAGTACACCCATCCGATCAGATATATCCCTACCCAGAGTGACCTTCTCTTCAGATGCTAGGCAAGGGGCCACCAGTTGGGCCGGCAGTCCGGCAACATCACCGGTTACTAACCGGTCCGTGAACAGTTCTACCCCAACCCCTAACAGGCAGCGAGCAGCGATAGCCAGTAGCTCCAACAATGACGGCTCTCTGTTAGGAGTGACATTCCCGCAGCTAGTGGAAGCGATAACTACGTCCGCTCAAGCCCAAAATTATAGGAAATTGAAGGCGTTCTCAGGGACGGTTCCTTTCATTACAGGTGAAGAGAGTATCGATTCTTGGAAGCAGCACACCCTCAAGGTGATCGACGAATGGCCCTGCTCCGAAATGGTCAGACGGCAGAGAATCCTGGAAAGTCTACGACCCCCAGCGGCCACCATGGTCAGTGCACAGCGTGACCAAGACCCTGATCTCTCTGCTCACCAGATGGTAGACTTGTTAGTCCAGATCTATGGCAAGGAGGAAGAGGAGAGCGAGCTGTGGTTCAAGTATTACGCTCTCAGACAGAAGGAGAAGGAAGACCTGTCCGACTTCCTACAACGCATCCAGCTGGTCCTGTGGAAATTGCGAACTTGCGGCCTCATCCTATCTTCAGAGATGGACGAATATCGGCGCAAGCAGTTCCTCCGAGGGGCCATCCCCACGCATCACATTGTGATTATGATCAGGTGCTCACTAAAGGAGGGACCTCCCCCTACCTTCATGGACATTCTGGGAATCGTAAAAGGGCATGAGGCCTATACCAAGCTGCATGCAGGCACCAAAGCCAAAGATCCTCCGGCCAGTGCCACCCCGGGAGCCTCCGCTCGCCGGCCCAAGACACCTGTCAAAGAGGAAGATGCGCCACCCAAGTCGCCCTCAACGAAAGGGCGGGCTTCGGGGAGATCCTCCCCCACCTACCCAAGACGACTGGACCTCAAAGACGTCGTCTGCTATACCTGTGGACAGAAAGGCCATTTCTCTAGAGAGTGCCCTAATGGAGACACCCAAGAAAAGGAAACGCTCCGTAAAGGAAGCTCGGCCAGGACTATGATCTGTCAGAGGCAGACCTCAGAAGCCAAAACCACCGAGGCTACCCCCACGCCTCCCAAAGCCCCTCCTGACCTGAGCCCAGGCGAAGGAACTCCAGGGGGAGATGGCTACTGTCAGGTGGGCCCTTCGGCCATCGTACGTGTGGTAGTAGAGGGAGTCTATGCTGCTGCTCTATTGGACACCGGGTCTCAAGTGACCATAATATACCGGCACTTCTACGACCAGCACCTGAAGCATTGTCCCCTGCGGTCGGTGGAATATATGAAAGTGAGGGGGTTGAGCAACGAAGATTACCCCATCGATGGGATTGTGAGCGTTCAACTGGAGATACTTAAATTGAATACCGGCAAGAAACATCCCATGAGTGTGGAGGCAATGGTGTGCCCAAAACCTCAAGGACAGTGTCAGTATCCGGTCATCCTGGGGACAAATACGGATATAGTACGAGCTGTCATCAGAGCCTACTTGAAGGAGACTAATGAATTGCCAATGGCCGATACCCGCCTAGATCCTGTACTGAGAGAGGAGTGCAACCGAGTATATGCCCTAGAGCGTCACGGGGACCTCTACAATCGTCAACGCGGACTGACGCATGGCCGTCTGGTGCTGTTATCCGGATCGGGAGGAGATCGATCATCTGTTCTCTCTGGAGAGTGATCAAGAGGAAGAGATCCAGAGAGGGTATCGGGTAATACCTGAAGTAAAAGAGTGGACGACCCGAGTTCCTCTCCGAACCCATGTGTATATCCAAAACATCTCTCCATTTCCAATGGACATCGATGTAGGAGAAAGTCTGGGCAGTATATATCCCGTCAGCCCGGTGGAAACCGCGCCCCAGGTGAACGCCGCTGCAGTAGGCGAGCGGTTAGTCGACCTGGACTTCAACTTCGGAGATTCGACCCTGCCGACCGAGTGGAAGGATCGACTGACAGCCAAGCTGAAGGAAAGAAAAACAGTATTTTCTACCGGCGAGATGGATGTGGGCTGCAGTCGTAGCGCCCAAAACACTATTAGGCTGAATGACGCCACTCCGTTCCGTGAACGCTCTCGTCGTATCGCCCCCAGGGATGTGGATGATGTAAGGGATGTCCTGGAGGAGATGAAGACCGCTGGAATACTGACGGAGTCGCGGAGTCCTTATGCATCACCCATAGTGGTAGTAAGGAAGAAGAATGGATCTGTAAGATTGTGCGTCGATTATCGAACCCTAAATAATCGTACGGTACCTGACCAATACAATCTTCCTCGTATTGAAGAGATCCTGAACGCTCTGAACGGGAGCCAATGGTTTAGTGTGCTCGATTTGCGATCTGGGTACTAACAGGTACCCATGAGTGAAGAGGAAAAGGAAAAGACTGCCTTCGTCTGTGCCCTGGGCTTCTACCAGTTCACGCGTATGCCCCAAGGTATATGCGGAGCCCCTGCTACCTTCCAGCGGTTGATGGAAAAAACAATAGGGGACATGAATCCTCGGGAGTGCCTGGTTTACCTGGACGATATCATTGTCTTTGGGAAGACCTTAGAAGAACACGAGGAGAGGCTACTGAAGGTGATAGATCGTCTTGGCCAAGAAGGATTAAAGCTATCACTCGACAAGTGTAGGTTTTGCCACACCTCAGTGACCTACGTGGGACACATCGTGTCTGCCTAGGGGATTGCTACTGATCCAGCCAAGGTAGAAGCGGTGGTGAACTGGCCGCGTCCCGATAATGTCGCGGAACTGCGATCCTTCCTCGGGTTCTGTGGGTATTACCGTCGGTTCGTGGAAGGGTACTCTAGTCGAGCTAAACCCCTGAACAATTTGCTGAAGATATACCCTGAAGATACTGGGAGAAAGGCCACGTCGGCCCGTCAACCGTTTGGTGATAAGTGGACGCCTGAGTGTGAACGGGCCTTCCTGAATTTGAAGAGAAGCCTGACTGAAGCACCAGTGCTTGCATATGCTGACCCAGAACAACCATATGTCCTGCATGTGGATGCCAGTCTCAATGGACTGGGCGC
This sequence comes from Ascaphus truei, assembly GCF_040206685.1. Lineage (NCBI taxonomy): Eukaryota > Metazoa > Chordata > Amphibia > Anura > Ascaphidae > Ascaphus > Ascaphus truei. The sequence goes on from NC_134490.1 coordinate 25,162,185, forward strand.
TGTCCTTCATCAGAAACACCCCGAGGGTCTTCGGCCTGTAGCCTACATCAGCCACAGTCTGACACCCAGTGAGCAGAAATATCCGGTGCACAAGCTAGAGTTCCTGGCTCTCAAATGGGCGATCACGGAGAAACTTCACGATTACCTCTATGGTGTTACGTTTGAGGTAAGGACCGATAACAACCCCCTCACGTATATCAATACTTCCGCCAAATTGGATGCAGCCGGACATCGCTGGCTGGCAACACTATGTAACTACCGATTCTCCCTGAAGTACAAGCCAGGGCCTCTGAACATTGGGGCCGATGCTCTATCACGACGACCAGGATTGAGTGCCACCCCTGATGATGATGAATGGGAAGAGATCCCTGGACCTGGGATGCGAGCAATGTGTAGTATAGCGGCCATCATCAATGATCAGGTCGCATTCTCTGAACTAAGAGTTGCCGATTCGTTAGGGTGCCAGTCGCAGGCGATCCCTGCTGCCTACTGCGACCCCGCAGGGATGAACATAACCCAGGACAAAGTCATAAGATGGAAAGACTTAGTAGACTATCAATTGAGAGACCCAGTGATCAGCATAATCCGACAAGCCGTTCAGCGGAAGAACCCTGCTCTATTGAAGAGTGCTCCCCGAGATCTGGTCGCGTTACTCATGCGTGAGGTGGACAAGTTCGAGATAGATAATTGTTTGCTCTATAGGGTAGTCCAATATCATAACCACCCTGATAGGCGACAACTAGTTCTACCCCAAAACTTGAGATATATGGTGTTGAAGTCTCTACACGATGACCACGGGCACCTCGGGGTAGAGAAGACTTTTGGGCTAGTCCGAGACCGGTTTTTCTGGCCCAAGATGCGGGAAGCGGTGGAACAACACTGCCGCCGTTGTTCCCGGTGCGTTCAACGCAGGATGTTGCCTACCCGAGCAGCTCCCATGGCCCATCTAAAGAGTTCTGGTCCAATGGACCTGGTGTGTATGGACTTCCTGTGTATCGAACCTGATAGTCGAGGAATCGGTAATGTGCTGGTCATCACGGACCATTACACCCGCTATGCACAAGCCTTCCCTACAAAAGACCAGAAGGCTATCACGGTCGCGAAAGTTCTATGGGAAAAGTTCTTCGTTCACTACGGTCTTCCAAACCGACTTCACTCCGACCAAGGGTGAGATTTTGAGAGCACTCTGATCCGAGAATTACTTAAAATGCTGAACATCGCCAAATCCCGGACGACGCCGTACCACCCTGAAGGAGATGCTTTACCTGAACGATTCAACAGGACCCTGTTGGACATGCTTGGAACCCTGAAGGGAATGCAGAAAACAGAATGGAGTCGTCATGTAGAAACTTTGGTACACGCGTATAACTGTACTCGCCATGAGTCCACGGGGTTCTCCCCGTACTTCCTCATGTTTGGGCGGGAGGCCAGACTTCCAGTAGATGTGCGTCTCTGAGTATCAACGGACGGGATATTCAATACCACTCATTTTAAGTACGTGCAAAGGCTAAAAGACAGTCTGCAACAAGCTTACCAACAGGCTGAGAAGTCTACAGCCAAACTGAATGCTGGTAACAAGAGACGTTATGACAATAAAGTCAAGTATCGAGAGTTACGTCCTGGGGATGCAGTGTTACTTCGTAATTTGGGAATCCCCGGAAAACATAAACTGGCGGACCGGTGGAGAGATGGCGTATATGAGGTGGAGTCACAGATGCCTGGCCTCCCGGTTTATCGCATCAGAGACACTGATGGCCGGGTAAAGGTTTGGCATCGTAATCACCTTCTCCCCATTCCCCAAGTGGGAGATGAAGAAGAGGAACTACAAGCCACACCGCTCAACGGTGAGTTCGATCTATCAGAGGTGGGTCAAGAGACTGTAACTAACGAGACTCACTCTGAAACTCCGGAAGACCCTATGGAGGGACCCTCTCAAAGGGACCATCCCGAAGAAGGGGCATCTCCCGAAGGAGCTACGGGTAAAGGGCCCCGTAGGCCAACGCCTACTAAGGTGGCACCAACAGGCCAGCCTTTGGATCCACAGAGCCCGTGTTTTGTACCCTCAGAGACATTTCTCCCCTCAAGGGAAGAGGCTAGGCCTCAGGACTATGCTTATTACTCCCCCGAGGGAGTTGCCGAAGAACAACTCCGACGGAGTCAACGAGTTAGGTACCCGCCAACTAGGGTTACTTACGATCAAATGGGGGCACCCCATTATGAGGCTCAGCAGTGTTCTCGTAGTAAGATACAGTCTGTGATTGTGATGCTCAACGAATTATGCAATCTCGTTTAGTGTTACCTGTGCTAAGTTATATAGTTACTGCATTTTTATTATATAATTTGTGTACATTGTGGGGAAGTTATGTGGTCCAAGCGAGGGCGTTGGAGTTTTCACCAGGGGGAGGATGTAGCCAGGTCCCCCCTGTCATGGCTGACTCCCTCCTCCCTTCTTGCCAGACGCTGTGTGCGAGGGAGTGAGGGGGGGCCGGCGCGCGAGGAGAGAGATCGATCCCTGGTGGCTAGGGACGCGAGCGGTGAGCAGGCCGGTTGCCGGGGACGCGATCGGGCCGTCGCTAAGGCCGCGATCGCGTTGCCACCGGCCCGGCGGCTCGGGAAGCAGGGCGCCGCCATGCTAGGGCTGTTGCGCATGCGCAGTAGCGGAGCACAGCGCGGGAGGCCCCAGATAGCTCGCGCATGCGCGAAGATGGGTCTGCCAGCCCCCAGGGTGCATAGGGGCAGAGACACCTGACGCCAGGGAGCCAATAGGGCTGAGGGATTTGCCAGGGAACAGATGGATACATTTCGCGGGGTTTTGCAGCTACGCAGGCAGTCAGGATCCGGATGAGCTAGGGGTAAGAGGTGGATGCAGGGGTCAGTGACCCTCTGCATAGGCCAGCAGCCCCCAAGGTCCCAGTTAGGTCCTGAGTCACCTATCAGCTTGTGGAGCTTAGGGACAGGCCCTAGATAGGGACACTGCCCCATTATTTGGTCAAGTAGTCAGGGACACAGTGCTGAAGCCGTGCGGCCCTGCGAGGTGGGTTCTGGGCTCAGAACACCACCAAAGACCCTAAGATAGGAGAGACATTGTTCGCGCTGGACTTTCAACCCACGCGGTGTGGAGGACAACGTCGGATCGTGCAGATTGATATCGCGGTACCCGTGGCTGGAGCCCGGGCAGGTAACCTGCAACTCACGTGCACCAACCAGGCCTATCACCAAACATAGTGGCTGCGCAGTCACACACACATATGCACAGTGGTATTTGACTCTGGGAGTACGAGACATTTGGGTGGGGGTTACTGGACTCAGGGTGGGGTCACATTGTGGGTGGTAGCGTCCGCCGTGACGCCTAGAGGTGGTAGCGTCCGCCGTGACGCCTGGAGGTGGTAGCGTCCGCCGTGACGCCTAGTGTGGTTAGTGTCCGCCGTGACACCCAATGTGGTTAGCGTCCGCCGTGGCGCATGATGATGTGATGATGTTATGATGTTATTGCGTGATATATGTGTTCCCATTCAGTAAAGCCAGTCCTGTTTTATATTCGTTCGCATTGTGTGGTTGTTTCCTGTGAGGGCCTCCTCCCACTCCGTTGGGATCCCTCCCAGGTGGAGGCGTTGCACCTAGAGATGTATGATATGTATGTACCCCAGGTTCCCCAAGCGGAGGCTTAGGCTCCTGAGAGCCACACAGGTTGCACAGCAGGTAGTAGCGGCGGTATTCATAGGGAATACCCGTTACACGCAAATAGGGGTGTAACGAGAGGTCAGAGTTGAGCTATATTGGGCAGTCTCACTAAGCAGGCAAAATATTTTTTTGGTGTTGCAAACACCATAATAATGTAACTGGTTTCTTAGAGATATTTAATCTCCTTTAAAAGTAAAGTAAACTTTTTTCGTGACCTGTGTAAAAATGAATATTTAAGTCTTGTTAGTTCTAACCTTATCTGTTTATTATTGATCTTGCCTGTTATCTTCCTGGCTAATGAAGGCATCATCATTAGCTTACAAACAGTCTTATCCCAAAAGAGAATAGTTAAAGATTGTGTAACTTTTTGTATTTTTAAAAAAAAATATGTACATTTGTCTAGTGTCAGTCACCTGCATATAACCCATTAAACATGCCACTGACATTAAGTCACTTTGGTCCTAGGAGGGATTGCCTCTTTAAAAACATTGGGTTAGGCCAGCGGTGCGCAAACTGGGGGGCGGGAGAATTTCTAGGGGGGGCGTTTACAGAGGCCCCGCACTCTTCCCTACGTCATTTAATTTAAATGCCGGGGGAGGCGTGAGGCCTCTGTAACTCACTTACCTGCGTCGCCATGGCTACGTGGCTACGTGGCATCATATGATGCCGCGGGGTCATGTGACGTCACGCATCGCCATGGCAACGTGTGTCCACCACAGCGGGCGCTGCAGTAGCCAGCGAGGACCTGGCCTCACACTGAACGGGTCCTATATTTTATTTTCTCATTTTTTTGTTATTAAGGTACTTAAATAACTTTTTAGCGTTGATCTTACTTTCTATTGCAATCCTTTTTCCATTATCCATTTTTGCTAATTTGATTGCCCTTTTGCAATTTTTGTTATATTCCTTATAATTCTGATACGATGCCTCCGTCCCTTCTGATTTAAAGGATCTAAACGCCTGCCTCTTCTTTTCCATTTCCTCCCCTATCTGTTTATTTAGCCACATTTTGACGTATTTCTTTCACACTTATTTACCAAAGGTATACACTGATAAGTGTGCTTTTCTTTTAAAGACTGCCCATTTATCTTCTACATTTTTCCCTGCAAAAGCATCATCCCAATGTATTACTTGTAGAGTAGTCCTCAGTTTATTAAAATCTGCCTTTCTAAAGTTTAAAGGTCTTTGGAGAACAGAAGTAATCTGTTTTTTGATCATTTATTTCAAATGAGACCATGTTATGATCACTGTTACCCAAATGTTCCAGGACTTAAATATTTGCTATTACTTCTACATTGTTTGATATTACCAAATCCAGCTGTTTATCAAACTGAAGCAGTAATATCGAATACTGTAAAACTGGCCCATCAATACTGCAAAAGATTGATCAAGAAAAAGTATTTTCCTTTAAACAAAATGGATTTTCTTCTTTTGATAAACGTGGTGCATTGTTTTTGCTCCATATTTGCCCTAGTTTTGCAGGTTGGAGGGAGCCAGGATTCTTTAAAATCCAGATCACCTACGAACATAATTTACTTTGAGGCTCGGATTGGCATGCTGGCCCAGACTGAAAAAAAGGCAAAACCATGCTTTCGTTGCCAGTTCAAATCTCGTGGGATTTCATCCTTAGTCCTATAAAGCCCTCCTTTCCCCTGCTGCCATTTAGTGTCAGCTCTGAGAGGGGAAGGGAGGTGCGGAGTAGGAAGCAGTGCAGTGAAGAGGCTGGCATAGAGAGGGGTGGAGGCAGGCATAGAGAGGAGCAGAGGCTAACTGACCGATGGGGCACAGACAGTAGAGGTGCACAGAGTAGCAGAGAGACAAAGGAAGAAATATAATAAAATAATGTATTATTATGTATTATAAATAGGTACTTTACTTAAGTATAGATAAATTAAGATAGCACAATTTGACCTACCTCTACTCTACCAGTGTGTGTGTATATATATATATATATATATATATATATATATATATATATATATATATATATATATATATATATATATATATATATATATATACATGTAGAGGTATCAGTACCGTGTTCTGATGGAGAAGGTTCAGAGGAAGGTTCACCTGTTCTTCCAGCAATGTCGTGTACCTCATCATGTGCATGAAATGCCCAGGGGGCTGCTACTACATAGGTGAGACAGGGCAGGGGCTAAACAAGAGAATGAACCTGCATCGCCACAGCATCACACGCGGTACAAGAGACAGTCCTGTTGGCGAACATTTCTCTGACTCTGGCCATCAGATGAACGATCTGAGGGTTGCCATACTCAAAGGTAATCTTAAAACCCCGAAAGAGAGACGGTTGCATGAATACAAATTTATGCAACTGTTCGGGACACTTAGCAGTGGCCTAAACAGAGATCGAAATTTTATGAGTCATTACTGACAGTAGTGAACGCTCGTCCCATAAGCGCTAAAGGCCATGTCTGTACATACTGTGCTATATGTATGCACACACAGCTGTCTCTCACACATACTAATACTCCTTGTTTTTCCATCCCTATACACCAATAGGGACCACTAAGTATCCACACACACTTTTAGTTGTGCTACTAACTCTCACATTTCCACACCCACCCACACCATTTATATCCAGTCCCACTCCACACACACCTTGTGTAAAGCACTGTATATACTGTGGGCTCTCCATTCATTTTTATTCACACTGATACACATACACACTCTTTCTTAACTTGCTTTCACAGTAACCTTTTGACACCTCTAGCCATAAAACACATCCACACCAGGGGAAGGAACAGCACAGATAACATTCCAAGAGACACTGTTTTTAAGTTTACCTTTTGCTTCATTCATTGTAACATCGCCGGAAGAAGAGATCAGTGTATCTCGAAAGCTCGCACAAATAAAAGCATTTCGTTAGCCACAGAACGGTATCATCTATTTATTTTTTTGATTATATATATATATATATATATATATATATATATATATAATATTCAGACAACATATATTATATACAGAGAACATTATTACAACTGCTAGCGCGCTGCAGCAGGACATGCACAATGCACCAACGGGGAAAGCGTTCATTGTTTTGAATCACTCGCGCTATTTCACCCGTGGTTGCAAAACTATTGTCTGTATATATAATAACTTTACTTCATATAGCGCTTTTTTCCCAATGGGATGCGTCACAATTACAGTATAGAGCACGGGAGGTCCGTATAAAAGTCAGTTTAAATGATTATTATTATTATAAATATATATATGATATTATATATACCACCAGTCACTTCTTTTACTTTTTTTGTAACACCCTTACCTAGTTTCCATTTTTTTTAATAGGTATGCATTGATACCACCATCTGACCTGTCTCAATTCTCTCTACCAGTGTACAGTACACTATTATATATATTTATATATACATATATATATGATATATATGATATATATATATATATATATATATATATATATATATATATATATATATAAAAAGGAATTTCAGTAGCGTCACTCGTGAATTCAAGTATCAATAAAAATAATTAAATATAGATTATTAAAGTGCAATTATTATGTGCAATATAACGCAATATAAATCTATCTAAAAGATATGACAAACAGTAAATATAGGTATGAAAAAATATATAAAAAAGGGAATAAAGTGATATATGAATTGTGCTAATAATCAAACAGGGAAAAAATGGGGAGAGGATACAAAAAATAGAGTAAAGTCCAACCCTTGATGGAAATCCAGTGTAAAGTCAATGATGATATATATGAGGCTGTTCAGGGATCCACGGCTGCTCTCAGAAGGAATAACCAATTCCAACAGGAAAACTATAGAAAAAGAAGAACAGAGAGCGCACCTCCCATAGTGTAAAACAGTACATTTAATCAATAAAAAGCACAAGGGGATTAAGGACACTCACAAGGATAAGAGTTAAAAAGGCAATTTGTGATATATTTAATCACCACCAGCAAAGCCACACCGTCCAGGAACACATCTGATGGTATAGGGTCCCTCCGGTGTATCTGCAGCAGTAGTTGGTGATAGGGAACAAGCTCTCTCAGCGTCCGTGCAGTAAAGAGATTTTTCAGCCTCAGATCAGCTCCATGCGCTCTCCGGCCGTAAAGCGCACACTGCGTGATGACGTAATGTCGTGGTTGCCTCCCTGACGCGTTTCGTCACGACAGTAACTTTTTCAAAGGGAATAGCAGCTAAGGGGAGGGCTCGGTATATATGGATGCTTCCAATCAAGTGGGAGTGGTAACAGAGCAACCAGTGGCCAATCGCCAGTGTCCAGACAGATTACCAAGGCACTGGCGATGGGCCAATGAAAATGACCCTTCCAAACCTATCATCTCAAATATACAATACACTTGGATATATCTAGAGACAAGCTACGAATATATATAATATGCAATATAACCAATCTAAGCCACTAGACAAGGCAGGTGGATATGTTAAAGAATAATAATGCTATTACACATATTCACTAAAGGAATTATACACATTAATAATGAAAATGAAGTTAAAAGCTCACAGTGTTAAAAACATCTTTGTCCATATATAGGTACTGATATCAGTAAATAGATAAATAACAAAAATAAAAATAAATTCATTAATCAAGGAAGACCCTAATTCAACAACAATTCATTTAAACAATCAATAATTATATAAACACATAAACATATACATGTGTTGTGAATCCAAAAAAACAATAATAAAATAATTATAACCTCACTAGACTAATGAAAAGGAATAAAAACAAATTAATAAAAAGAAATGTATTAAAAATTAAAAATTAAAATATAATATTGTAATTAGATACAATATATAGGGAGGGAAAGGAAAGGGAAGGAGGAGAGAGGGGGAGGGGGGAAAGGGGGGGGGAAATACACTATGGAGGGGGAGAGGGGAATGAGCTGTAATGAGGGAAAAAGGACAGCAGAGTCAATGGACCAGGACTGGGGATTACACCAAGGTACTAGTGTCTAAACCTTCATTGAGTCCACCAGAGGTTAGAGTTCCCAACTGGTGGATCCAAAATGTCTCCCTCCGATACAACATTTTGAAACGATCCCCCCCTCTAGCAGAGGTAGGAATGTGTTCAATACCCATAATCTTTAATGAGTCTGGATTCTTGTTATGAACATTTCTAAAATGTTTGGATAGACTATGGGCATTTAAACCATGCAACACATTCCTCCTGTGCTCGAGGAAACGGGTACTGAGGGGTCGTGTGGTGCGACCAACATATTGCTGGCCGCAACCACATTGTATAAGGTAGACAACATAGGTGCTTAAGCAATTAATACTGCCCCTCACCTCATGTTTCCCACCTTTTCGAGGGGAGACAAACTCCGCTGAGCTAATGAGATGCTTACAGGTGATGCAGCGGCCTCTGCCACATCTGTGGTTACCGTTAGGACCCACAGGTGAGGCATTGGCAGCCCCATCCATCCTGGATAATTTACTCGGAGCTAGAATAGTTTTAATATTTCTGGCCTTTCTGTATATTATAGGTGGTCTCTCAGGAAGGATATTACCCAAATGGGGATCGCATTTCAAGATACTCCAGTGGGAATTGAAAGTGGTGATAAACCTTGGGTTCCCATCGATGTTATTCGGTCCATTCCCAGGTTTACCATAACCTCCATGCGTCTTAATGGAGTCTTTAGATTTCTTGAGTAGCGTAGATCTGTCCGCTGCCCGTGCCCTACCGAAAGAGTCATTGACAAGGACGGGGTCATAGCCCTTAACGGCAAATTTGTTACTTAAATCAATTGACTGATCCAAAAAATCGCTCTCTCTGGTGCAGTTCCTTTTAAGACGATAGAACTGCCCCAAAGGTATATTTCTGAGCCACTGTGCATGGTGATTGCTCGATGAATGGACATAGTTGTTAACTGAAACTGGCTTGAAATGAGTGTTAGTGATAATATTCCCCTCTGCATCCGAGGTCAAATTGAGATCCAGGAAAACTACAGAGGTGGAATTTATTTCAAATGTGAATTTCAAACCCAGTTCATTGTGGTCAAAGGAACTCAGGACATCAGACAAAACTGTGCTATCACCCTCCCAAATCATAATAATATCATCAATGAAACGGCCATAGTAAACGAGGCCCGCCCCCAGTTCTGCATTTTGCCAAATAGTTGTTTCTTCCCAATAGCCCATATAAAGGTTGGCGTAACTGGGGGCAAACCTCGTACCCATGGCCGTATCACAAATTTGAAGGTAAAATAAATCCTCAAAAGAAAAATAATTGTGCGTTAAAATAAAAGTGATACTATCCAATATAATTTTTTTGTGAATTGTGGGGATAGAGGGATCCGTGTTGAGCCAGAAGTCAATCGCCCTGACCCCCCTGGGGGTCATAATGCACGTGTATAATGAAGACACGTCGCAAGTAGCCCAGAGGTAATTAGGCTTCCATTTGAACTCAGAGATGGAGTCAATGACATGCAGCGTGTCCCTAATATGTGACCTGAGCTTAGCTACAAAGGGTTGGAGATAGTAATCAACATATTGGGACAGGCTAGACGTCATCGACTCCACCCCCGAGACAATGGGTCTTCCAGGGGGGTCAGTGAGAGACTTGTGGACCTTGGGTAGGTGATAGAAAATGGGAATACGTGGGTGCTCTGAATAAAGAAATTTGAATTCCAATTTATTAAGTATACCATTGTCCACAGCCTGTGATAAAAGTGATTTTAACTCGCAAAGAAATGGTGCAGTGGGGTCGGACGACAAGGAAGAATAGGAGGCAGAGTCACCCAGTAGTCGAAAGGCCTCCCTGAGATAGGCCGATCTATCCTGGATGACTATGCCACCACCCTTGTCGGCCTGTCTGATGATGATATCCTTGTTGTTCCTTAGATCACTAAGAGCATCCAGTTCAAATTTGGTCAAATTAGAATTAAATCTATAAGGTTTTGTGCACAGTGACTCGAAATCTCTCAGTACCAGGTTTTAAAATGCATCAATAAATCCTCCCTTAGATTGATAAGGGAAGAAAAGCGATTTTGGTCTAAAGGGGGAATGCATCACCAATAATTCCTCCTCCAGACCAGTATCTATTGGTTGAGTGGGATGTAATGTAATATTGAAGTTGTCAATAGAATTGCCATATGATCCCATCCCCGTTTCTGACTCCATCAGCAGGGCCTCAAGGGCCTCTGTACAGATATCTTCCTGTGTGCTTGTCACAAATGTGTACTTAGCCTGTAATCTATTTTTCTCTTGTATATTAAAGTACCGCTTTAGAGTGATCTTTATAATGAAGCTATTTAAGTCCACAAATAAGTGAAAGGCACTAGGCCCGGTATTTGGTGCAAAGGAGAGCCCCTTCTCCAGGAATAGTGATTGGTATATAGATAACTGAAAATTAGACAGATTAAATATTCCACTACTCTCTGGAGGAGTTAGCAATCCTCTGACCTCCTTTTTTCTCTGGGCGACTCTGCCCCCTCTAACTCCTCTGCCCCTCTTTTTCCTAATGGAACTGTGTTGCTGGAGGTCCCCCGCCATAGAGGGTAATGTTTCTCCTTTTCCTTGTCTCTCAGTAACTTCTCCGACCGAGGAGTAACATCTAAAAAATGTACTGGTTTTGGTAGATCCTTTTTCGTTTTGGGTCTGGCACCCCCATTATTGTCATTTGGAACAATGTCCCTCACCTCATCCTCAGGAAGCGGCTCGACCTCTAGCACAGTGAATCTATTCTCTGGGGCCCGTGCAGTACCTGTACCTTTTGTGGAGGTTGGATTTACCGGGCGATGCATCAGGCCACCATGACTAGACCCACTGGCTTCCCCAGATTTCACTTGATGGTGGTTGTTGGCTCGTACCTGAGGATGAGAATAGAATTTACCCTTCCTATTGGAGCTATGCGATCTCTTCCACACTCTGACCTTATTAGTGGCATAGTCATCCTTGTCTCTACTCAATTTATTTTCCTTCCTAGCCACAACCTCCTGCTCAAAGGATTTCACTCGTTTGATGGTTAAATCATCTAAATCTCTAAACTCTTTACCTTCTGAGTATGGTGCCAATAAAGTCTGAATAGAGTCTATCTCAATTTCTAATTCTGCAACTTTAGTGTCTCTATATTGAATCAGAAGTTTAATCAATAAGAAGGAACAAGTATCCAGAGTATTGTTCCAACTACTGGTGAATTCAGCGTCTGTCTCAAATGTCGGACTCTTATTGATCCTAAGGCCTCGTGGGATGATTTTCCTATCCATATAATCTTGGAGGGAATAAGAATCCCACCAATGCCTCATTTCATCCTTCATGAGTTTTTCTAGTTTGAAAAAATGTTCCTTAACATCTATTCCTGTGTTAATAGGTATATAATTTTCAAACACTACAGGGGAGGAAATTAATCCATTCCTCCTATTCTGCCTTTCTTTAGCTGTTTGCATCATAGTGAATATTTAAATAGATAGATTGATAGTACCTGTGTCAACTTACAAGGCTGCTACTGTGTGGTTTAAGGAGTATACAAAAAGGAATTTCAGTAGAGCCACTCGTGAATTCAAGTATCAATAAAAATAATTAAATATAGATTATTAAAGTGCAATTATTATGTGCAATATAACGCAAAAGATATATATAAAAGATATGACAAACAGTAAATATAGGTATGAAAAAAATATATAAAAAAAGGGAATAAAGTGATATATGAATTGTGCTAATAATCAAACTGCAGATACACCGGAGGGACCCTATACCATCAGATGTGTTCCTGGACGGTGTGGCTTTGCTGGTGGTGATTATATATATATCACACATTGCCTTTTTAACTCTTATCCTTGTGAGTGTCCTTAATCCCCTTGTGCTTTTTATTGATTAAATGTACTGTTTTACACTATGGGAGGTGCGCTCTCTGTTCTTCTTTTTATATATATATATATATATATATATATATATATATATATATATATAATCAAAAAATAAATAGATGATACCGTTCTGTGGCTAATGAAATGCTTTTATTTGTGCGAGCTTTCGAGATACACTGATCTCTTCTTCCGGCGATGTTACAATGAATGAAGCAAAAGGTTACTTAGAAAACAGTGTCTCTTGGAATGTTATCTGTGCTGTTCCTTCCCCCGGTGTGGATGAGATTTATGGCTAGAGGTGTCAAAAGGTAATGAAAGCAAGTGAGGAAAGAGTGTGTATGTGTATCAGTGTGAATAAAAATGAATGGGGAGCCCACAGTATATACAGTGCTTTACACAAGGTGTGTGTGGAGTGGGAGTGGATATAAATGGTGTGGGTGGGTGTGGAAATGTGAGAGTTTGTAGCACAACTAAAAGTGTGTGTGGATACTTAGTGGTCCATATTGGTGTATAGGGATGGAAAAACAAGGAGTATTAGTATGTGTGAGAGACAGCTGTGTGTGCATACATATAGCACAGTGTGTACAGACATGGTCTTTAGCACTCATGGGACGAGAGTTCACTAGTGTCAGTAATGACTCATAAAATTTCGATCTCTGTTTAGGCCACTGCTAAATTTGTATTCAAGCAACCGTCTCTCTTTCGGGGTTTTAAGATTACCTTTGAGTATGGCAACCCTCAGATCGTTCATCTTATGGCCAGAGTCAGAGAAATGTTCGCCAACAGGACTGTCTCTTGTACCGCGTGTGATGCTGTGGCGATGCAGGTTCATTCTCTTGTTTAGCCCCTGCCCTGTCTCACCTATGTAGTAGCAGCCCCCTGGGCATTTATATATATATATATATACACACACACACACACAGCTCGGCCCCGTTATAGCGTGGTCCTCGGGGGCCACACGATTCGTCCGCGCTATAACCGGGGTCGCGCTAATTTTTTTTTAAAATGGCCACCGCGCGCCCAATCGGGAGGAGGAGGGGGGAGGGGGGGAAGAGGTGGAGTGAGGCGCTGGCAGCCGCACACGTCCCGCGCAGCCACCGTACTTCCCCCAGCATTCCCCTTGCACTTCCCCCAGCAGCCTCACTTCTACCAGCATTGATCTCCGTCAGCAGCCCCGCACCCCAGCCCGGCACGATCCCCCTAGCCCGGCACCGATCCCCCCCACCACCAGCCCCGCACCCCTGCCTGGCACCGATCCCCCCTGCCAGCAGCCCCGCACCTCAGCCCGGCACCGATCCGCCCCGCCAGGAGCCCCGCGCACCCCAGCCCGGCACCAATCCCCCCCGCCAGCAGCCCCACACCCCAGTCCGGCACCGATCCCCCCCCGCCAGGAGCCCCGCACCCCAGCCCGGCACCGATTTCTCCCCCCCCCAGCCAGCAGCCCCGCACCCCATGCCGGCACCGATCCCCTCAGCCCCGCACCAATCACCCCCCCCCCCAGCCCCGATCCCTGCAGGCAGCCCCAAGATGCCCCAGCAGCTGACACCGGAGGTAGGGGGAAGGGGGGGAGGGCTGTGTGCATGCTGTGTGCGTGCTGTGAGTGTGCTGTGAGTGTGCTGTGAGAATGTGCTGTGTGCAGTGTGCTGTGAGAATGTGCTGTGTGTGCTGTGAGAGTGTGCTGTGTGTGCTGTGAGAGTGTGCTGTGTGCAGTGTGTGCAGTGTGCTGTGCAGTGTGCTGTGAGTGTGTGCAATGTGCTGTGAGTGTGTGCAGTGTGTTGTGCAGTGTGTGCTAAAAAAAACATTTTTTTTTACATTTCGGGGTCCACACTCAAACCGCGTTATAGGCGGATCTGTGTTATAGGCGGATCTGCGTTATAGCGGATCGTGCTTTTAATCGTTGCCCTTATTTACTTGCTGGGTAGTTGAGTAACTGTATACAGTAGGTGATCAGAGTGAGATTGATGCCTCACCATCTCGCCTGTCTCCTACGCTTAATATTCACTTAACTGTACCAGTTAAAATAATTTCCATTTGTGTAAACAACTAATATGTTGGCTTATATACTCATTTAATATTTATATTTTATATAATAGAATTATCTTTATCTTTGCTAATTTTTTGCAAATGACATAAGTACTTATATAGGAAGAAAAAATTAGCTCCAGATTATGACAGATTGTTTTACATGAAATTCATATTTTCTCCATAGTCCAAAATCAAGACGCCAAAAATGTTTTGGAAGGAAAAGAAAACACAGGGATCACGTCTACTGTCTACATCTCTAATTACAGCTCAACCCCCTTATAACGCTGTGCTTGGGGTCCAAAGAATCACATCGCGTTATAAGCGGATCGCATTAGAAATAATGTACAATTTGTATGCATTGTACAATAAAGTATTTAAGATACCAATAATCGTGTTGTAAAGTATTCATAAATATGAAAATTGGGAGCCACGCGGGCATCGCGCTATAAGCGGATTCGCGCTATAACGGGGTTGAGCTGTACAATGTATAAGGGTGTACTTATAATACAACCTGTAAAGTCCATTTAAATGCCTTTGTGATCTCTCTGGCATACAGTACCTGATAGTCACACAATGCCTTGCAATAAAAGAATAACCTTACAGCGAGGTACAGTTTTAAATGTCATGTGCAAGAGATGATTTACAGAATCCAATCAAGTTCTACACACCCTTTCCATTCACACCTGGAAATATATTTTGCTGAGATTTCATGAATAGTTTCACCTAATTCATTATCATTCAGGTAAAAAAAAAAAAAAATTCAATTAGATCGTAACATGTTTCTAAGCCCTCTTAAAATTGGGACAGATTATAGGATTCTCCATTCATATTGCACATCCATTACAAAAAGAGCATACCACTTACTTTTTATCCCAAATAACTGGGTGAGAGTTCTTCATTTATAAGAGCATCAGCTTATAGGTATCAATGGAAAGACATATGTTCCCTGGAAAGCCATCTGTTTGATGATGAAGTAACATCTATTTTCAGCTTCTTAAGCCCAAGAATGTTTTATGCACAATAAAGCATTGAAGGTCGAGCCTGGCTTTTGTCCTATGTCAATACTGGTGTTCTTGCAGATTATTGTACATTGTACATATAAATTGCGTCCAGCAACTGCAAACATGTAACATACTTTTACTATTAGCTGCAAACATGTAACATACTATTAGCTTTCTCTTATATATATATATATACATACACACACAGGCCTCAGGCCCACCCCCCTTGCCACTCAAGAGAGTTGTTTACTGCAGTGGAGCCCAGATTAACCCTAACACTGCCTGCACTGGTATCAGGGTTTATGTGTTAGGCAGGGCAGATTAGTAATTTTGTGGTGTGGTCTGACTACTGCTCTGGCCAATCAACCACCAAACATCGTTTAACACTGCTTATTATCTGAATATTGTGCTGTGCTATTTGAAGATCCTGTTTATTTATCCTGTTCTCCCCTATGTTTCTTTTGTTCACAGGGCAGATTAGTAGGCAAGGGAATACATTGCTTTTATTTGTGCGAGCTTTCGAGATACACTGATCTCTCCTTCCGAGATACACTGATCTCTTCTTCCGAGATACACTGATATCTTTTTCCGAGATACACTGATCTCTTCTTCCGGCGGTGTTACAATGGATAAAGCAAGAAAGGTTTTACTTTAAAACAGTCTGGAATGTTATCTGTGGATGAAACCTATCCTTCCCCCTGTGCAGTATACGATTTATGACTTTAGGTGTTAAATGGTCCCTGAATGCTTGTGATGTAAGAGTGTGTGTGTATGTGTGTATGTGTGTAAATATAAATTTATAAAGGGCCCACAGTGTATACAGTGCTTTACAAAAGGTGTGTGTGGAGGGTGAGAGAATACCTATGGTGTTGGTGGGTGTTGAAATGTAAGAGGGTGTTGCATTACTATAAATGTGTGTGGATACTATGTAGTCCCTATTGGTATAGAGGGATAGAATTACATTGTACATTTGTATGTGTATGAGACAGGTGTGTGTGCATTCATATAGCGCAGTACTTATAGACATGGGATTTAGCACTCATGGGAAGACAGTTCTCTTGTGTAGTGGCTCATGAAACTGTGGTCTCGGTTTAGGCCACCGGCCAGTGACACGAACAGTTGAATAAATTTGTATTCATGCCACCGTCTCTCTTTCGGTGTTCTAAGATTACCTTTGAGTATGGCACCTTCAGATCGTTCATCTTATGGCAACCTGGTCAGGAACTACAACTCTGCCCTGTCCTCCTCTCTTGATCTACATGCAACACTTTCTCTCTGCCGTTCTCACCCTTCTAACCCCACACCCTGGCTAAATTCCCACATGCGCATGCTGCGTTTCTGCACTCGTCCCTCTGAACGCCTCTGGAGGAAATCTCACACTCTCACAGACTTCCATCACTACAAATTTATGCTATCCTGTTTCAATTCTGCCCTCTCTCGGGCTAAACAAACCTACTTTTCTTCACTAATCAACACACACAAGTCTAACCCACGCCGATTCTTCTGTCTTTGACTCCCTACTCAGACCATCCTCAGCTGCCTCTTCTTCCTCCATCTATCTAAGCTCAGGACTTTGGTGACTATTTTAAGGAAAAGGTGGAATCCATACGTCAGAACATTCCCTCTATTTCCTCCTCCCACACTACACCGCTTCCTAACTCTCCTCCTGCCTGCCTTGACTCTTTTTCCGCTGTCACTGAGGAGGATGTGTCACTGTTAATCTCCTTTTCTCCCTCTACCACTTGCCCTCTTGACCCGATTCCTCCTATCTCCTAAAACCTCTTGCTCCTACTATAATCTCTACGCTCACACAGATTTTTAACTCCTCCCTCTACTCTGGTACCTTTCCCTCCTCCTTGAAACATGCAACAGTCATACTGTGATTAATTGGATAAAATGCCTATTTCTTCATTTGTAATGTGTACCTCACTATGTCTATGTTCCTTACTCAAAATGGCAACCGCAGCTCCCCCTCCCATCAAGATGGCACCCAACCCAGGAATTCCACCCAAATGCTGATGTGTCCACTAAAACTACAATAACAAGACCATAAACTACAATAACAGGACCATACAAGGAAAAGACCTAACAAGAACCAATGAGACACTGACATGTGCATTTGCACACAACCTTTAGACCTTAGGCAGCTCCTTCTGCATACAATCTCTCCCCTGAGCCTCTATATAGAAACGCAGGCTGTAGCAATAAAGCAAGCATTATCATTCTGAACTTTGTGTCAGTGTGATTTTTCTCAGTGCACGCACTACCTACGTAGGAAACCAATCTGGACGGGGACAGATACTCAGCAGACGTTTTTGTCTGATCCAATTCAATACCATTACTCAAAAATAGCAAGCTTGACCCTACCTGTCTTTCTAACTATCGACCTGTCTCCCTCCTGCCTTTTGCCTCTAAACTCCTTGAACGTCTTGTATACTCTCGCCTGCTCCATTGTCTCACCACCTATTCTCTCCTAGACTCTCTACAATCTGGCTTCCGCACTGCTCACTCCACTGAAACAGCACTCACTAAAATAACTAACGACGTCCATGCTGCCAAAGACAGAGGTCATTACACTCTGCTCAATCTCTCTGCAGCATTTGATATCGTGGACCACCCTCTCCTCCTTCAAATTCTCCATACTCTTGGTATTCGTAACAGAGCTCCATCTTCTCTTACCTCTCCCATCGTACTTTCAGTGTCTCTTCTGCTAACCCCTCTTCCTCCTCTATCGATCTCTCTGTGGGGGCACCACAGGGCTCTGTCCTGGGACCTCTTCTCTTTTCTCTGTACACACTCTCTCTAGGTGACCTAACCACATCTCTAGGGTTCAAATATCACCTCTATGCTGATGACACACAAATTTACTTTTCAACCCCTGACTTTACACCTGTTGTACAGACCAAAGTTTCTGAATGTCTCTCTGTGATATCATCCTGGATGGCCCTCCGCCGACTTAAACTCAACATGTCAAAAACAGAGCTCCTCATATTTCATCCCAAACCTGGCCCCACTACCTATTTCCACATTACTGTTGGAAGTTCTGTCATACACCCAGTAGCACAAGCACGCTGCCTAGGGGTCACACTCCTCTCTCACATTCTCCTCTCACATTTAAAATGTATCTAAAACCTGTGTTTTTTTCCTCCGCAATATTACAAAGATACGCCCTTTCCTCTGTTGCTCCACTGCTAAAACTCTGGCACAGGCCCCATTGTCTCCATCTCAATTACTGTAACCTCCTGCTGTCCGGCCTTCCTGCCTTCCTGCCTCTCACCTGTCTCCCCTACAATCTATCCTAAATGCTCTTCCCAGAATCACTCTATTCTTTCCTAAATCTGTCTGGGCGTGTCCCATACTGAAATCCCTCTCCTGGCTTCCTATCAAATCCCGCATCTCACACTCAATTCCCCGTCTCATTTTTAAGGCTTTACACTCTTCTGCCCCTCCTTACATCACAGCCCTAATTTCTCGCTATGCACCATCCCGGCTCTTGCGTTCTGCTCAAAGATGTCTTCTCTCTACCCCCTTGTATCTAAAGCCCTCTTCCGCCGTAAACCTTTCTCACTGACTGCCCCACACCTCTGGAATGCCTTTCCCCTCAACACCCGACTAGCACCCTCTCTATCCACCGTTAAGACCCACCTTAAAACACACCTGCTTAATGAAGATATGCGTAGCTGCACGGCTAATACTACACACCTGATACATAAAGCTTAGCCCCCTGCAGATGCACTTACCAGAATGCTCTCCTACTGTCTCTGTACGTCCTTCATACATACCAATTAGATTATAAACTCTTCGGAGCAGGGACTCCTTTTCCTAAATGTTAATTTTTAAGTCTGAAGCACTTATTCCCATGATCTGTTATTTGTATTATTTGTTATTTATATGATTGTCACATGTATTACTACTGTGAAGTGCTATGTACATTAATGGTGCTATATAAATAAAGACATACATACATGCATGGCCAGAGTCAGAGAAATGATCGCCATATGTGATGCTGTGGCAATGCAGGTTCATTCTCTTGTTTAGCCTCTGTTCCATCTCACCTATGTAGTAGCAGTCCCCTTGGCATTTCTTGCACATGATAAGGTACAGAGGCGGCACATTTTATTTGAGTGCGGCTAGCTCCGCAAGCCTGGGGATGCCCCGGCATGCTAGCCGCACTCCCTCGGCGTGCGATGACGCGCGGTCACGCGTCATCGGGTGCCTGCGCCCCCTGCACGCGTGTCCAGGGCTCCCCGAGGGAGCCCTGGTGTCCCGCGATGTGGGGGACGGCGGCAGGGGGTTCCGGGGGACCCGGCAGACCCGGCAGCGGGAGGGAGAAAGCCCCGATCGGAGGGCGCTCCTCCGTGTCTTCGGCGCGCGCCCGGCACCCTCTGGCGCGCGCCAGGTTACTGCTCCGGCCGAGAACGGGCAAATGCTCGAATAAACTCGGCCGCAGCAGTACATGACATTGCTGGAGGAACAGGTGAACCTTCCTCTGATTTTGTACTCCAGATTCCTGTGTGGTATTTGTACTGTGCCCGCTGTGTAGAGCATTGTGCATGTTTTGCTCTGGAGACCCCCTAATTCCAGAGGTACAGACCTCCTTAGGGGATCCCAGTAGCCGTTCCGCTCAGCTAGCAGGGATCAGGTAATGGCCACTTTTCAAAGCTACTGCGCCCTGCGGGCCAATAGGAAGCTGTGACGTCATCAGGTTCGGCTTCCTTTTGGCCCACTTGAAATGGGAGCTTTAAACTTTGCAGATATACCGTAACCCCGTTCGGAGTTCTGTATCTTGGGAAGCAGGTGGTCTCCAGAGATTAAATTAATGAGGTTCAGCTTAGGAGACCCCTTGCTTCATATCTATGTTAAAAAAAATCTTTTTTTAAATGTATGAATTGCTCCTTTTAGTATGGGCAGTATCAAGGGCTCAAAAACCAAACTTCTCAGATTTGGCATTAAAGTCGAACTCCAAGACTAGCACTTTGACATTTTAGTGTTTGAGTCAAACTTTATGAACTGGTCAAACTTTTGGGTTTACGAAAGGAAAACTTGCGCATTTTTGCTTAAAGTTATTTTTAAATACAATGTAAAAAACAAGTTTCTACTCCCTAAGTTTTACTAATTAAAAAAGGGCCCTCCATAATTCAAGTGCTCATTTTTCTTTTAATATAATACTGTTGATGTGATTTTTTTTAAATACAGCTGAAACCCGTTATAACGCGGTGCTTGGGGTCCATCCGATGTGACCGTGTTATAACCGGATCAAGGGCAAAAATTGTCTGCGATCCGGGGTTCCGTGTCTGCCGCGTACCTGTACTCTGCATCCTCCTCCTCTCTCTCAGCTCGGCACTCTCCCTCACTCCCTGCCTCTGTATCCGTAACTGACGTCACACAGAATCCACATACCAATCATGCCCCGGGTAGAGGTCAGTGGGTGGGACAGTCCACAGCGATGCGCTCTGGTCGTGCTGCTCACGCCGGAGCCGAGGAGTAGGGGGATTGCCAGAGCAGAGGAGGAGGGGGGGGACGCTGGAGCAGAGAAGCAGAGAAGGAGGGGGAGGCGCTGGCAGCACAATCCCAGGTAGGAGATGCAACCACTGCTGTTTGTTTTGCTTTGCTCTGAGCTAAGATGGGCAAACAGGAGTCACGCTCAGACCACTTTATAAGCGGATCCGCGTTGAAGCGGATTGCGCTATAACGGGGTTGAGCTGTATTAAAGGCCTCTACGCAAAAGTGATGCTAATATATTGCATGTGCATTTATGAAATTTTTTGGTGGTATAAGCACTCTAGTGCCAGATCCGCATAATGTATTTTATAATGATCTTCGACATAAATCCACAGCACTAATTCCGGGGAGTTGTCATAATAATGCACAATATTCAGGTGGTATAAAGTCCTCAAGGGGACCAATAATCCCTGAAGGGGCAAAGCAATGAGAAATATCCCACTACTCCACACCTCATTGGGATGATCCCTGGATCTTCATTAAACCACACAGATAATGCAATGTTGAATGAAGATTTCGACTCACATCTCTTGAGTGTCCCCATCCTGAGCTTGTCCTGGGGCGTGTTGCATGTGCATATACTATTGTATGTGTGATAAAGACATATGGTCAGCCTAGATAAAGTGTGACGCGTGTGTGCAGTAGCACACAATATTTTTTCTCATTGGGCAAGTGGCCAAGGAGAGCTAGGTGGTATTTTTACCACTGTGTGTCTTTTAGTGTGTCTTTTTAGTATATTGACTTAGAGAGAGAGAGACATGAAAAAATTGACAGAAACACTCAACCGTACAGTGCACAGCAAATAAAAATACCACATTGTGAGCACATTCACGTCTCAGACAGGTCTGAAACTCTGTCTTTCACCATTATCTCCTAGCATAGAGTGCATCCACTGCAGCCAGGTATTCTGGGAAATGACATGCAAATGAGCACACAGTGTTGTACTGCAGTGTTTGCTGCGCCCCCCCTCTGACTGTTCCGCTTTGGTGGTGCGCCCCCCCCTTACCTCGCCCAGCGTCAATGTGGCATCACGTCATGTGACCCGTGACCTCATTTGACGCACACGTGAGTTCACGTCACATGACCACGCTGCGTCGTTTGATGCAGTGTTGCCATGGACATGCGTCATTACACCGACAGAGTGAAGGTAAGTTTAGAGATGCAGGGGCCTCAGCCGATCCCCCGGCACTTAATTAAAATGCCTTGGGGGAAGTGCGCTGCAACGCTGCGCCCCCCCCAGAAAAATCAGAGGGGCGCGTCCCCCACTTTGTGCACCGCTGTTGTACTGAACACAATGCTAAAACTCACTTGTTGAATTGTTATTAAATACTTAATTCTAAAAAACAAATAAAGCTCAAGTCTAATTCGCTTTGCTGGACACCATGTACATACTGTATGTCACTTGCTGTCAGTGTCAAAAAAAATCCAACCCTGGCTATTAATAGAAACAAATATTGAAGCAAAAAGGGATTTTCATTTGTAATTAAAAATAAAAATAAACAAGTGTTGTTTCACACATATACAGGCATCAAAAAGCCAAACATTGCTTTGGTAGTTTGGCCCTTACATAGCAAATGTAAAAATTCAGAAGCCAATATAGCCCCAAACTCAAAGCGCATGATGTATAATCAAAATGTGCACGAATATCTACAGGCATAATGTGCATGTACTATAATATACTATGCAAACATGGCATAATAAAATAAATAATAATAATAATAATAATATATATATATATTAAAAACACTGGGCAGTAGCCAGGCAACGTCAGAGGAAGAGGCTATGGAGGAAGCAGCAGAAGAAAGTCATATATTGATTGGCATGATGGAAACTTTAAGGAAGGAATTCTGAAACATCCAACACCAACATCCACAAAACAAGAATGATGGTCCAAACTCTAAAAGGCCATGATGCAACTAGTGTCAGTTGCTACACAGCTTTGTCATTATCTCCATACTATGGTCTCTGTAGACAACAGAAGGTAAGGTAAATGTGATACCTGTGAAGGAGCCATCAAAGTGGTTATTTTATTTTTGTTTACATGGGATTGGAGCAGAGTGTTTCCGGAGCTGAGCCCCATTAATTTCAGCTCTGTGGACCCTCTGCTTTCACAGATACTTCTTAAAGGGGTGCTGGTATCTTCTGCAAGTAACCCATTAAATGTGCCATGTTCATTAGCTACTTATTATGATGAGAGAACCCCCTTATAAAGGTGCAATTTCTCCCAAATTTACCTATATTCAAAATCAGTTAAATGTGGCGACTTTTGATGCAGATTACCAACCTTATTTAAACATTTTTCTTATCTGTTTTTTTAAATTATATTTCTTCTTTTAAAATGCCCAAAGCCTGCAGTAGAGTATCCACATGGTAATCTCTCCTTATTCTCACTTGCTCCTCTTTACAGATAGGGTTGCTAGGTGGCTTCTTCAAAAATACTGGACACAATGGTGAAAGGAGCAACGCACTCGAGAGAGACACACACACACACACACACACACACACACACACACACACACACACACACACACACACACACACACACACACACACACACACACACACACACACACACACACACACACACACACACACACACACACACACACACACACACACACACCTCTCTCCACTCCATGCTGTTTATTTCTCTTCTTGGCCCCACCATCAGGCTTCTGACACCACCTCCTCATTCGCTGCATTAACCCAGCAGCAGCCAATCAGGATGGAGGAAGCTGCTCTGCCCCCTAGCTGTAGCCCTGCTCGGGGTAATCCCAGGGTCCCCCAAGTCGGTCAGGTCACTATGTCCAGAGAGGTAATACCAGACACATACATGTACAGTATTACCTCTCATTTTTTACTGGACAGCGTGTCCAAGTACAGGACAGTCCAGTTCGATACTGGACACCTGGCAACCCTATTTATAGAGCTAAGTGATGCCTATATCCTCTATGTTATCTGTCTTCTCGTAAACATCTCTGATTAAGCTGAGAAGCTATCACTGTGATCTCACAGAGTGGTTGGGGCTTAACAGCCATATTAGTGTAATTTCAGTTTGGCGCCCTCTTTGCAATAAAAGAGTAGCTTAGTGGTAAGAACATTGCCGTTTTGTTGTGGGGAAAAAACAGTTAAAATATCTGTGGGAGCTCCATGTATGTATGTATGTATGTATGTATGCATATCTTTATTTATATAGTGCTCCTTCTAACATTGAGCAGGTCACTTTATCTCCCTGTACCTCAGGCACCAAAATTAGATTGTATGCTCTTTAGGTCAGGGATTAATTGTGCCTGAAACATTCAAGGTACAGCACATTGTTAGGGCTATATATAAAGACAACAATACTAAAGCAATCTGTTTTATATAGTTTGGATACCACAATATTGAAGATAGAATTTAATGTTAAACACACATTGTAAATAAACCACAACTATGAGCCATTTAAATTGTCCGTACCATAAAAAAAATCCGAGGCAATCAAACATACTCAACTGTTTCGAATATATATCATCTATGAACTTAACCATGTGTTACTTCCAATATGGGGCGAGATTAAGAAGCAAATAGTTACCTTGTGTGTATCCTCAAGATGACAAATAGAAAGCCCTTGATGCTCATTTATTGACATAATTTGAGAGAGGAGAGGATCATGAAAGGGAAGGTGTATCGTAAATCTGAACATCTGCCGACCAGCAAACCTCGGATCTATCCAAATCTCAAACACATGTGCAGGAGAAGACATGATATCAATTTGGCCACAATTACCCACATCACAAAGAATGCTCTACTGGAGTTTAAAATGGTAAACGGGCAGATCACTCTTCAGTCATTTGTCATTAGTTAAGATGCATCGGTTAAAGGTTAATTCGCTCCATCTCCTTTATTTTGCTAAGTGTTTAGTTAAAGATGAATGCTGGAGTATTTAGACGTTGGAACCCGCGAGTAATCACTGACCACAATAATTTGGACTGAATGAAAAACGTAATACAATTAGGCTCAGAAATTGGAGCAACCTGTTAATATTGTCTGACTGGCAGCCTAGAGGCAATACGACTGCCTTTGAAGTGGGCGAATCAGGTTCACATCACTGTGGTCAGTGCAAAACCTAGATTCCAGGAGATCATGTTCTGTTATGCCCATGAACAAAGTGAATATGCGCAGATGCATTAAATATGAGCAGTTGGCTCTTCTTTTAGGAAATTCTGATATTTATTTTGGAATATTTTTTTCTGTACTTTCAGGTGCTCAAATCAGTGCAATATACAGCACCAGACTCCAAACTTACTAAAGAAAAGGAATCGCATTGAAAGCAAGTGGAGTTTTTCCTTGGATAAGAATAACGGTGTTGCCCGATTTTTCCAGCTGGGGAACTTTAGTGAATAACCCCTTAGTTGTTTGTAAGAGAGCATGCAGCAGCTTTAGGGAGGGCAGTCAGAAATGGATACAAAGTTATAACCATGGGCGTCCGCAGGGGGGGGTAAGGGGGGGCGCTTGCCCCCCCCTGGATCCTCGCAGTCGCAGCATTAATTTAATAAAATATGCTGAGGGAGGAAGAGGCAGCTGAGCCGCGGCCCGGGATTGGATGGGAGGCGGGGCTAGCTGCAGCAGTCACGCAGGGGTGGGGGCCGCCATGTGCTCTCCCGCGCTGACCGCTGTAACTCCCCATCCGGACCGGCACCCAGACTCTCCCTCTGGCCCTGCTCCCTCCTGCACCCCGGCAGACGGCAGTGTGGCCGCATTATCGCATAAGGTAGGGAGTGGGACACGTGGGACCAGGGAGAGATGGCATGGAGATGCGGGGGAGAGACTGAGATTGGGGGGGCAATTTGGCAAAGAAGCTTGGGGGGGGGGGCGAGGGAGATTGGGGGTGGGGGGAGGTTGGGGGGGCAAAGAAGCTTGGGGGGGGGGGCGAGGGAGATTGAGAGATGGGAGATGCAGGGGGGAGTGAGATGGGAGATGCATGGGGGGGGAGAGATGGGAGATGCAGGGGGGGGAGAGATGGGAGATGCAGAGGGGGGGAGAGATGGGAGATGCAGGGGGGGGAGAGATGGGGAGATGCAGGGGGGGAGAGATGGGAGATGCAGGGGGGGGGAGAGATGGGAGATGCAGGGGGGGGGCCGGGGGGAGAGATGGGAGATGCAGGGGGGGAGAGATGGGAGATGCGGGGGAGAGATGGGAGATGCAGAGGGGGGGGAGAGATGGGAGATGCAGGGGGGGAGAGATGGGAGATGCAGGGGGGGGAGAGATGGGAGATGCAGGGGGGGGGGGGAGAGATGGGAGATGCAGGGGGGGAGAGATGGGAGATGCAAGGGGGGGAGAGATGGGAGATGCAGAGGGGGGGGAGAGATGGGAGATGCAGAAGGGGGGGAGAGATGGGAGATGCAGAGGGGGGGGGAGAGATGGGAGATGCAGGGGGGGAGAGATGGGAGATGCAGAGGGGGGGGAGAGATGTGAGATGCAGGGGGGGGAGAGATGTGAGATGACGGGGGGGGGAGAGAGATGTGAGATGCAGGGGGGGGAGAGATGGGAGATGACGGGGGGAGAGAGATGGGAGATGCAGAGGGGGGGGGAGAGATGTGAGATGCAGGGGGGGAGAGATGGGAGATGCAGAGGGGGGAGAGATGTGAGATGCAGGGGGTGGAAAAGATGGGAGATGCAGAGGGGGGAGAGATGTGAGATGCAGGGGGGGGAGAGATGTGAGATGACGGGGGGGAGAGAGATGTGAGATGCAGGGGGGGGAGAGATGGGAGATGACGGGGGGAGAGAGATGGGAGATGCAGAGGGGGGGGGAGAGATGTGAGATGCAGGGGGGGAGAGATGGGAGATGCAGAGGGGGGAGAGATGTGAGATGCAGGGGGGGGGGAGAGATGGGAGATGCAGGGGGGGGAGAGATGGGAGATGACGGGGGGAGAGATGGGAGATGACGGGGGGGGGGGAGAGAGATGTGAGATGCAGGGGGAGGGAGAGATGGGAGATGCAGAGGGGGGAGAGTGTTTGTATGTGTATATGTGTATGTGTCAAATATAATAAATAAAAATATTTTTTATTTGCAATGGTTTTTTATTTTATTTAAAAAATACATTATACACACGCATACACACGCAAACACACGCATAAAAACACACACACAACACACATGCAGGGGGGGAGAGATGGGAGATGCAGAGGGGGAGGAGAGAGATGGGAGATGCAGAGGGGGGGAGAGAGATGTGAGATGCAGGGGGGGGAGAGATGGGAGATGCAGGGGGGGGAGAGATGGGAGATGACGGGGGGAGAGAGATGTGAGATGCAGAGGGGGAGGAGAGAGATGGGAGATGCAGAGGGGGGGAGAGAGATGTGAGATGCAGGGGGGGGGAGAGATGGGAGATGCAGAGGGGGAGAGATGGGAGATGCAGAGGGGGGGGAGAGAGATGGGAGATGCAGAGGGGGGGAGAGTGTGTTTATGAATAATGTGGTGCAACTGCATGCAATGGTGTTTTTTTAATATTTAATATTGCTTTATTAACCTTCAAGCTTTCTCAAATTTGCTTGAAAATGCACCATTTGCCCACTTTTTTTTCAAAATTTTCTCGGGGGGAAAACCCCCCTTATGCTGGTTGGGCTCGCTCGCCACGGTGCACTCACCACCACTTTCACGCCGGGCACTGGCCGTTAAAATTATGCCCCCCCCCTGAAAAAATTTCTGCGGACGCCCATGGTTATAACATGACATACAGTATACTCATGTCCCTATCCAGAAGCCGTGTATTCCACTCAATGACATATAGAAGACATGCAGATGCTTTCATTGGTAAATTGTACATTGATTCATTGTTCTCTTAACTGGGCACTTTAATAACAGCACAGTTACCATCTGTTATCTGACAATCATACATGTACATTAAAAGAAAATGAACTTCCTTTATGCATGCGAAGCGGGACTCACCTTTAAACCTCAGTGGCAGGTTTCCCCGTTTCACTTGTTATCAGCGATAAGGTAGATGCAGTCCTAGAGAGAGCATACGAAATTGGGACAGAGACAAGTAGCGATCACGCAACGGCGGCTTCCCCAGCACCGGACGATTAATCCTGCGGAGGTCCGATCTGGAAGAACGGACGCCCGGCCGCATGACCACGCAGACACTGCATCACAAACCATGTTTTTTGGCTTCCTCTGCCGCAGCTCTGGATACAGTAAGTTTTGCTTCATCTGTAGGTATTTTTACTTATTTTTTTACAGTTAGTTTAAGATGCAACATGCAAACGTTTTTGATTTCCTTTAGGTCGATATACAGAGAAAACATATGATAGGAGTATGATTAACACAATGGACCAGATTCACAGAGCTCCATTAACTCAGGGCTCACAGCACGACTTTATCTAAAAAAGTCATGGACTTTATTTTTCATCAGGTTACAACATATCCACAAAGCAAATGATATGCAAAAATAACGGCTGTTGTGTATCTCATTCGCATAGACTTAATGCCATGTTATGTTAGCACTACCATGCGTAAGCTTGAACTAACATGGCGGTAAGCATGTTTTACCTAAAGATGGCGTTAGTCCCATCCAGACCCTGAAATATGGGTTTAGCTAGAGATGGTAGAGAGCTGAGAGAGAGTGGGGAGAGAGTGAGGAAAGAGGCGAGAGAGAGAGAGGGGTGAGAGAGAAAGAGGGATGAGAGAGAGGGGGGATAGAGAGTGGGGAGAGAGAGAGGGGGGGGGGAGAGAGAGAGAGGGGGGAGAGAGAGAGAGGGGGGAGAGAGAGAGGGGGGGAGAGAGAGAGAGCGGGGGAGAGACAGGAGAGAGAGGGGAGAGAGAGAGAGGAGAGAGGGGTCCTATTTTTGAGGAGAGAGAGGGAGAGAGGGAGAGAGGGAGAGAGGGAGAGAGGGAGAGAGGGAGAGAGGGAGAGAGAGAGAGGGAGAGAGAGTCCTATTTTTGTAAAGTGATATATACACATCCCCAGACACTCCTAAATGCAAATGGTGAGATCCTGTGAAATAAACAGAAAACACATTAGATACCTGGTAAATATTCTCATTTGGATATGCAAAGTATATTTGACTACAAGAAGCATATTATTACTATTAGCATGTGTTTGCCTTTTCTGGTCAAAAACAAGACATACAGTAGTATTCTTGAGCTTTGAAAATAGGGCATAACGAGATGTTACCTTCATATTAATTCCCTTCACAGAGCTCTATGGATCTGGCACTGTATATGTATGTATAATTTTATTTATATAAATTCAACAGTGTACGCAGTGCTATACAAAATTACAATACAGGGAAAATAAAGTACGAACAATTGTGAATAAGAGCAGAAAGGAAATGACAACATAAGACAGAGAGACCCTGCCCCAAAGAGCTTACAATCTAAGTGGTATATTAGGAGTTACAGATACAGTAGAAGCAAAAGCGCATTATTAAAAATGCAGTCAGGAGGAGGTCAAGTGCTTCTGGAGTCAGTAGCAGAGGCAAAGATAATTCAATGAGATACTTCTTTTCAGAGGTGAATTCTCAGCTGGGCTTTGAATGTGGGAAATAAAAGCACTTGAAGAATAGGTAGGGAGCAATTGGTGAAAAAGGGTTATGACGGGTGAGGGCTGTAGAGGTCAAAGGGGAAAAGATGAGACTTCCTTGGGTTGAATGGAAGAGGCGAGTAGCGGTGTAACGAGAGATCAGAGTTATATTGGGGTGCATAGAAATGTAGAAGCCTAAGGCGAGGGTGGCTAACTGCAGTCCTCAAGCGCCATCAACAGGTCAGGTTTTAAGGGTATCCCTACTTCAGCACAAGTGGCTCAATCACTGGTTCAGTCATTGACTGAGCCACTGATGGAGGCACCAGAGCTGAAGCAGGGATATCCTTAAAACCTGATATGTTGGTGGCCCTTGTGGACTGGAGTTGGCCAGCCCTGCCCCAAGGGAAAGAAGGAGAATGTTGCAGTTTGTACAGATATTAATGGGAAGCCAGCACAGAGATCTCAGGAGGTCAGAAGCAGACATGCATTTAGAAGAGCAGGAGATGGTCAGAGCAGAAGCATTTTGAATGGATTGTAAGGGAGAGAGGAGTGTGCAAGGAAGGCCAGATACAACAATTTTGCAGTAATCCCCACGGGGGAGAACTAGGGTGTGTATTAGTGTTCTATTCCTTGTGGAACAGAGAAAGGGACCCCCAAAGCTGAAAATGACATTTGGCACAGGCCCCTGGTCATCACCATTTAAAAAAATAAATGTTGGCCTAAAAAAAAACACACACACACACAAAAAAGCGAGTGGGAGGATCTGCTCCTTTTGGTTTGAGGTGATGAGAGGCCCTGCAGGCAGAGGTTGCTGATAGGCAATGTGTGATTTGTGAGTGGACGGCAGGTGCAGATAAATATACAGTAGTTGTGTGTCATCAGCATGGAGATGATAGCTGGAGCCAAAGAAGATTAATATTTTATATTTTGATTAGTCACACATTAAAGGTGCAGTACCTCCAAAGACTAAAGCAATTACTACGGTATATCCGACTGGCACCCTCTGTCTCCACCTTTAAGACCTATCTAAAATCACACCTCTTTAACGAATCACAGGGGTAGCTCTGCTGGCTGATACTATATATCTCGGGTGCACTGGTCCCTTGCAGACACACTTACCATAACAGCCTACTACTGTCTCTGCAAGTACTCCCTAATTACCACTTAGATTGTAAGCTCTTTGGGACAGGGACTCCCTTTGCTATTGTTACTGTCATGTCTGAAGTGCTTATTCCCATTACGTGTTATATTATGATGTCACCTGTATTACTGCTGTGAAGCGCTATGTACATAAATGGCGCTAGATAAATAAAGAGATACATACCAATAGTAGTTTAAGGGATCACATCTGTGAGATTGATCTCTTTTTGTTGCCAAAATATAACTATTTAAAAATGATTGTAAATACGATGAACTGAGACTTGAGAGGGGTTTGATTTCCTCTGACTGGTCCCATATGTCTGATGTGTATTGGTTCTCTGATAAGGACAGGATGGGATAAGGTTAAAGTAAACACTCGATTCACAACCCCCCCCCCTTATTAGAATGCCACCAAGAAATGAAATTTGTGATGAATTTCCAAAGAAACAAAAAAGCCAAATCCTTTGGCAGGAAAGGGGTTTTACAATGGTAGAATATGTATCACAATATGGTAGAGGGTGTTTGCAACTTTTTCATCCAACATAATTTATAGAATGCGTGGTTGAAACCTATTCCAACTTCACATTGTCAAAGTCAGTACAACCAGCCTCACACTGAAGAAATCCAAAAGATTGAAACAGTTGTCTGTGAGTAGGGTTACTGCCTATGTACTTCTTTAACCCAGGCTGTGTTGAAAAGCTGTGTAATGCTGCAGGCATAAGCTTCTAAGGGTCCATGTTAAAATGGGTATGAAGTAAAAGGTGACACTGTGTGCTCATTTGCATGTCATTTCCCAGAATCCCTGGCTGCAGTGGAAGCGTTGTATGCTAAGAGACAATGGTGAAAAGCAGCATGGCAGACCTGTCTGACATGTGAATGTGTTTACAAGTGATATTTTTATTTGCTGCTATCTCAATAGTAGAATATGTATTGAAAAGCTAAGTCTAGAAGCCAAATATTGGAGTTGCAAAATTACTTGAGCCTGTTGCACATTAAAAAATATCTTGCTTGGATAAACTCTCAATCTACAGCAAATGTTGTTCTGGTTTTCTGGATGTCGGTTTGTGAGACAGCTGTGTAAGACATCAAATAGCAGTATAATTACAACTGTGTCTGGAACTCTGATATTCCAGGAACCTAGATAATTATGACTGGACGAACTTTTACCACCGTATGTTGAACAGAAAACAAATATTCTTGGGTATGAATATGTCCTGTTTCCCGAGCTATGTCCTAAGCTAAAATAAAAAAACCTTTACTGTTAAATTGATTTTAATCGAATACAGTAAGGGAATTCACACATGCTTGGGATAGACAGAAGGTTAGCCTAAATATGAAAGGAAGCCAGGTATCAAACAGGGTCCGAGGTTTTCCAGCAGATAGGGACATGGGGGAGACACGGTGGGCCAAGTTCTTCTTATCTACCAACAAATTCTATGTTCTATGTAGGGGTGCACAAACTTCTTGAGCTGCGTCCCCCTGCCCAGGAGCCGCAGCGTTTGTGCCCCCCCCCCTCTCCCAATGACTCGATGCGTCATTTGATGAGCATTGCCATGGTGATGCGTCGCCGAAGACCCACAGAGAGCAGGTAAGTGAGTTACAGAGGCCTCACACCTCCCCCGGCATTTAAGTTAAATGCCGTGGGGAAGAGCGCGGGGCCCCTGTAACCACCGTGCCCACCCTACAAATTCTCTCGCCCTTCATGGGGGGGGGGCGCCCCCCCAGTTTGCACACCGCTGTTTTATGTAATAGAATTTCATTACCCAGAATCCCTGGCTGCAGTGTAAGCAACGATAGAGTTGCAGACTAGTCTGAGACATGTGGTATTTTTATTTACTGTACACTGTACGGGGGAGGGTTTTTGTTACTTTTTCTACAAGTGGTATTTTGATTTACTGTACACTGTACGGGGGAGGGTTTTTATTACTTTTTCTACCCACCATAACGTTTTTTTAATGACTAGTGATACCCACGTGCCAGCTTCACGATGAATAGCCAGCTACCATCCTCGTACTGATGAGACCCCAAAGGTTGAACCAGCTGTCTGTGAGTTGGTTTACTGGTTATGCGCTTCAGAAACCGAGGCTGTGCTGAAAAGCTGTTTAATACAGTCGGCATAAGCTCATAGGGATAAATGTTAAAATAAATGAGAAGTAAAGAGTGACACACTGTGCTCATTTGCATGTCATTACCCAGAATCCCTGGCTGCAGTGGAAGCACTGCTTGTTAAGCGATAATGGGGAAAGACAGGGTGGCAGACCTGTCAGAGACAAGCAAATGCACCACAAGTGGTATTTTTATTTACCGTGTAATAGAAGAAATATGAAATGTTCATGATTATAAAAGGGGATATTTCTTTATTTAAATTCCAGAAGTATCACTACTTGTTTTTTTTTGTTTGTTTTTCAACTCGAATTGTATTGCTTTTATACTTGGAGAGGGGGGAGGGTACAGAAAATAAAACAGTGGGGGAGTAGTGATTGGGACAAGTGCCGGGGATATACATTGTATGTACACATAAACATTCAATTGGAGGGATACACAAGGGGAATACCTTGTGGGACATTTAACACATTAATTTTCAGAGAATTATCTTATTAAGGAGGTTACCGGAGTGGCCAGCTCAGGCCCTGTTCATCATCCATGGCTTCCAGATATTTAGGAATCAATGTGTGTTTAGAGTCATGATTTGTTCCATGGTCATTATGTTGTTGATCTTATTTTTGACTATATTGATGGCAGAAGTTTTTTTTGTGTTTGCAGTAACTGGCTATCGCCGGCTTAGTGGGAGTAAGGATATGTTTGAGCAGGGAATCTGTGTTTCTGTCTACGTGCTTTATTGATCAGGAATGTGTCCATATCCCAGGGTGGGACTATGTCCATAACTTGAGTTATTAGCCTCTTACTTTTCCTCCAGTATAGGGTAATTGTAGGGCAAGACCACCATATGTGTTTGAACATGCCGATATGCCCACAGTTCCACCAACATAGTAGAGATGAGTGGGGAAAGAATACATGAAGGTGTGCTGGGGTGTAATACCATCTGTGCAGGACCTTTCTATTTGTTTTTCTGATAGACGAGCATCTGGAGGACCAGGCGTCCCCCTCACTCAACCTGGTGTCCCCCCACTCCTTCTTGTCGAGGCTCATGTCGATGTCTCTTTCCCAGTTGCTGACATTTTGGTTTGTTGACTCAGTGAGCCCTGCTATCAGCAATTGGTAACATTCTGATGTATTTCTTCAAACTGGTATGTTTCATTGAACTAAATCTCTACCATCAAGAGAAATTAAGATTTAATTAACTATTGGGGTATGTTTCTGTGAGTTGATAGGCAGATCCCTCCCTTAATTGTTATTCAATTGCATGTGTTAAGACAGAATATCTTGCTGTGTCCCATCTTAAAGTATAACATCAAAAGTGTGTGGCAGAGTTAATTTTGGAGTTGAGATTGGAGGTGAAGATTGGAGGAACATTGGGACTCTGCACAATAACTTTGCAACTGTGAGAACTTTACTTTCGATACGCTGTGATTCTTTGTACTCTTTCTATCCACCAGTACCTTGGAAGTCTCTCCTCATGCATCTCACTATGCCCTCCCTATTGCTTTTTCTGTTTACGATTTCCTCACTCCTTTGTGAATGTCTCTGTTCTCTCCAACTTCCCCACTCCCCACTGTACTATATTTTATACACCTTTCTTCCATCAACTTCTTTACCCCTTAATAAAAAATACCCACACAAATCCTCTATTCACACCCTTTATTTACCCTTCCTGCTGCTGGGGATCTCCCCTAATCCTAAACCCAGACATACACACCCGATTTCACCTATGCCTCCCTGCCATCTCTTCCCCTGTAAATTGTGTTAACCATCTCATTTTAATACTGACTAACCTTAAAACTCACCCCACAAAGCATCCCAACAGCCTGCACTCATGGCTATTCACCCACACTCAGTCACTCCTACCGCCCAATTTGGCCAATCACTGCCATCTACAGCACTTATTCCCTCACCTGCTGTCTCTGTAAATTCTCCACCAAACCTCTTAGATTGTAAGCTCTTCGGTGCAGGGATTTCCTTTCCTATTGTCTGATTTTGCTGCACTTATTGTATTATAATAATTCCCTGTACTGTATTCTTTGCACCATGCCTCCTCCGTTCCCACCTCCTGGGATCTTTCTAATGGTGACCCTTCCCTTCCACTTCTCCAGTGGTGGTTTGGCGGTGCACTTCCCTTCTCGAATGTTTTTGTGTTTAACATTTCTAATTCCTTTATTAAACCATTAAACTGTATACACCCTTATACAATATGTTGTGAAGATGTCTTGAAGACTTCAGTCCCATTTAAAGGAGCAATTCCTCCCAGCACCAAAGTATACTACAGTAAGTCGACGTTTTACGACGAATGGCTTATCCGACGCTGTCCAATGCATCCCTATGGCCGGTTTTACGACGCCAAAATGGCTTATCCGACGCTCTTACGACGCTTTGCAAAGTTGCAACATTATGTCAATCAGAAAGCTGCAGTCATGGAAATCATCCAGATCAGTCTGTGTGACGGTTTTGTGGTGTATTTAGGCCTTTAAACATGTCTAACAGTTTTATTATACAGTTCTGGATTCAATAAATAGAATCTTTACATCATAATGTATGTGTGTGCAGCATAATCTAATTGCATGAGTAAAATATTTTGTGTATTTTAGCATTACAAATGCCTTCAGGAACGGAACGTTTGATTTAAACTGGGTTCCTATGGGAAAATGTGATTCGCTTTACAACGCTTCGCTATCCGACGCCATTTTGAGTAACACATTGTGTCGGATAACCGAGGACTGCCTGTAATGGCAGTGACATTAAGGGGTCACATCTGGGTGATAGATGCATTTTGCTTTTCAAAGTCTGACACATAAGTATTTTAAATAAGTTAATATGTAAACATGATGAGTTGAGACCAATGAGGTGTTTTGATTTCCTCTGGCTGTTTCCCTTTGTATGATATCCCTCTGTGTTCAACAAGAGTTTGCTTAGGCAAAGCCCACCTCCCCCAAATCCTAATTGGTTTTCTGATAAAGTCAGGGCAAAGAAAACACCTAATTGACAAACACATCCCCATTTAGAGGCCCCTAAGAAATTCAACTTGTAATATATTTCCCAAAAAATGAAAGCAGACAAGTCTTTGCTATTAACATAAGATGTATTTACGGAAGCCAATTAGTCTGTTATATGCTGTACAAAAGTTGTTTTCTGACCAGCTACGTGGGAGCCACTGAACAGGACTTAAATCTTCCCATATTGCATAAGGGTCTGTGGGTTAAATACTTCTTCTCAAGATTGGTCTCTCGGTGCTCGATGCTCTTCCAAGCGCTGAAGGAATTAAACGGAAACTCAGAGACGCAGTGGTTGCTTATTTCTCCCAAACATTTCATGCCGCGCCACAGGCTACTTTTTTTTATTGGTTGCCTATAAAACAAAGACTAGCGCTCCAAGACGCAATTAAGTGATGTGTAACAAAACAGGATGGCATCTTATATTACCAGCGGAAGAAGCTCAGGGCTCTGTTGAGCGCTTGCTGGGTATGCATGGACTGGAAAGTAATACTGAGTGTTTTCTTTGTGTTTATAAGAGCAATGTGGCAGGAATTGTAACTGATCAGCAGAACAAAGCCCCACTGCCGATCACCAGGCTGAACACAGACGATTGTTAACGCATAATGGTCTTGAAGTGCAACATAAGCGTCTGTGTATCGAGGTTGTGTTGATGCACTGCCCTTGGTTTTGCTAACAGTTGCTTCACATGAAAAAAACAATAAACTGTGCACCGAATGCAGCTTAATATATATAATAATAATAATAATAAATAAATAAAATAATTATTGTGGACAATTTACAGCCCCAATAACGTTGTGAATTAAAGGTGCACTTTAAAGGTTTAAGGGAACACAATGTTGTGTTCCTAAATGTGAAATAAATAAATTAAGAGGAAAATAAGATACAAAAAAACCTTTAACATCCGTGGAGTTGCTTCACATGGGAGAAGTTTGTTAACCGCTTCACTGACAAAGGGTCTGCAAAGCAACGCATTGTAAACAGAAGCAGCCATTTTAATTTCCCTTCAAAGGTTATGTTTCCAGAAACTGATATTTCCAGAAAGCAAGTGGCTTTGCTAAAAACAGCAACAACTGGTAAAAAGAAAGAAAATATAGATTTTTTTTGTATGATGACTAGGGGTGATTGCTGCGTTAAATGATCTGTAAAAGGTCATTCCTAATATTAGTCCTTTTCAGCTATATTTATTCTTGTTGTTTTCTTTAATTAACAAATGTAAGATCAATATATAGAAGTGAATGAAAACCGAAAACCGACATAGAATAGAAAACATTAAATAGAAATTCCCAGATAATTGTGTCTAGTGTGCATGGGGAGACTGGAAGTTCTTAAATGGAGCAATAGAAGGAGTTAGGCTGCAATTTAAAATAAGAGAACTTCTGATTTTTAAATCTCAGATGTTTGCTTTATACGGTAGCTTCTCAATCAGCATATAACCGGGAAATAGAAGAGAGGAGAGATTACACCAGTACAGGCTACCGTGGCCATCCAAAAGTTTGTATGTTGTGATACTTTTGGCTACCTGTGGAAGCCGGGCAGATACGTTCATGAGTTTTCCATCTTTGCTGTACGGTGTATGGTGACGAGTTTTAACAAGCTCAAATTGAGTTTCAAAAAAATAACTTGTCCCTGAATGGGCCGGCTGTTTCTGTACTTCATTGTTGTAGGTTTAGCTGTACAAGCTGCATATTGCAGCAGGGAAAAATCCTAGGGCAGGGGTGCTCAACTCCAGTCCTCAAGCAGCCCCAAAAGGTCAGGTTTTCAGGATATCCCTGCTTCAGCACAGGTATCTGTAAGGTGGCTGTCACAGGTGGCTGTCTGTCCTAAATCTGTTTCAGCGTCTCCCTTGCTAAAATCCCTCTCCTGGCTTCCTATCAAATCCCGTATCACACATACAATTCTCCTCCTCACTTTTAAAGCTTTACACTCTTCTGCCCCTCTTTACATCTCAGCCCTAATTTCTCGCTATGCACCATCCCGACTCTCGCGTTCTGCTCAAGGATGTCTTCTTTCTACCCCCTTTGTATCTAAAGCCTTCTCCCGCCTTAAACCTTTCTCACTGACTGCCCCACACCTCTAGAATGCCCTTTCCCTCGATACCCGACTAGCACCCACTCTATTCACCTTTAAGACCCACCTTAAGACACATTTGCTTAAAGAAGTATATGAGTAGCACCGTAGATATTACTAGACACATGATACATAAAGCTTGCCCCCTGCAAAAGCACTTACCAAAATGCCCTCCTACTGTCTCTGTACGTTCCTCCTACATACCAATTAGATTGTAAGCTCCTCGGAGCAGGGACTCCTCTTCCTAAATGTTATGTTTATGTCTAAAGCACTTATTCCCATAACCTGCTATTTATATTTATTTATTATCTGTTATTTATATGATTACCACGTGTATTACTCCTGTGAAGTGCTATGTACATTAATGGCGCTATACAAATAAAGACATACAATACAATGTTGGTCCAACAACAGGGATTAGCACCATGAACGCAGTGTGATGAATTAGGGGTACACAGAGAACCCCTACATTTTTCATTACATATCTTATGAAAATAATCACGTTTCTGCCGAAGGAATCCATTTGCCTCATTGTTAAACAGGGTTTCAAATATCAGACATATTACTTTATAGGCCACTTCGCGCACTGGAGTAACCACATCTGAGAAAGGGACTTGTCGCTGTATTTAAAATTCACCTTTTATTATTTTTTAGATTGCCCCCAAAAATATATATAAACTAACAAAAACGCTAAGTTTTTCTGGGGCCGGCAGAGCAACTAGAATCTTCATTGTTACGAAGGAAGCTGATTAGCTGAGTTTAATTATTCAATGTGCTCTCAGTAAAATAAATTCTACCCCAAGCATGCCTCTAACACCTTTGCCACCTTGTGGGATTTGAACATGCACTGCAATTCCAACCCTTGGCTTTATGGGCTTTCTTGATGCCACATGTGGCTAGAATGGCAATTAGGAACTGTAAAAGTTTGGGTTAACACTGGAAAATGCTTAGTTACTGCTTCAGGAACCCTCCGCCCCAACAGCCTGCTCTGCCTATAAAACCTACGTGTGAAAGGTTTCATTATATTCCCTTTCTTCTTCCAGGGTACCATTGGTGCCGTGAGCATGCTTGGGACATGAGTGTGGAGGACGAGATTGAATGGTTTTCTATAAAATGTTCTCTCTCAGCGGGTGAGTTTGAATTCAGCATCGGGGCAAATGAACAGAACACAGAAGACCAGCTATTTCTTGGGGCTGTGATGATGCCAAGGTTTCTGAAGTTGAGCCTCCCTAGGGGCAAATAACACTTATGCAGCTGGTTTCAAGTTTGTTAAACTGTACTAGAACATTAAAGGTACACCCAATATATATATTTGTATATTTACTGTATATGTATATATATATATATATATATATATATATATATATATATATATACACACACACACACACACACACACACACACACACACACACATATATATATTTTTTTATTTATTTACCGTAGAAGCAAGAAGCACATCCAAATCACTAAAACCCAACATTTGATTATTATTAACCACTTTCTATCACTTATATCATGCTGCATAAAAACCTATGCATCGTGTACTATTTTTAACATTTCATTAAAATTGGGTTTTAAGTTACATATTTTGGCCAAAGTGTGATAAGCTTCCCAGCCCGCTTACCCGCCACACCAAGGTAGCCCCAGATCAGGCAAGTTCTAACTTCGAATATATTTATTTTTCCCCATATCCCAGAATTCCTCCTGCTTCTCTCTTTTGTAGGCTGTAATTTCACCTCTGATGAAGCTCTGGAGCAAAACGCGTTAGGCTACTTTTCGGTGCCCAAACACCTAAAGAAAACTTTCATTAATCCTGTTTAGTGAATATTGGAGCCCGTGGCGCTGTTACAAGACCAGGAACTGACTGCTACATAAACGTCACGGCCGGAAGTGACATCACACGCTGGAACGTTAATTAAGATGCAACAGAGCGGAAACAGCATGAGTGATCCCCTCCTTGTGAGATCTATCTGTGCTTGCCCTTTGGGGTAATTGCAAGTGTTACTTGTATAGCGTGTGGTAACTCATACAATACAGTTTCACCTTATTGTCTCTTCTCCTTGCATTTTATTTTACATCTATTGTCTGTGAAGGAGATCTGCCAGACATTATCCAGGTTCTCCATTGTGATTGATGAAATTCAGTGTTTGTTTGAATTTTACCAACTTTTTGGGAGTAGGTTTTACATTCTTTTTTCACTTTGGATCACCATTTTTTTACACATTATTTATTGCGTATATTTGCACTTATCACTTACATTGTACCCTTTGGGCCATGTTTGCACTCTGTTTTTTGATGTAATGAACCAATGTCTGCCTGATGCAAAACTGGGGCAAACTAGAAACAACAAACCATTGTTATCAAATCATAAAATGTTACTGTATCTTATGGGGTCCTGTTCTGTGATTAATCTGGAACAGTTTTGTGACAATTTTCCAGGGCCCCCCATCAACAGCAAATATACATAGAGAAAGACCTCTGATCATCTAATAAAGAATTGAAGTTTGATCAATGCTGATTGGTAATGCATCAAGCTGAGCAGACGTATGTGTGAAACATATCCTTCGTGCAGCATCGTGTCGACTTTATTGCAGAACAAGCGGATTTCCAGTGGAATTCCAATATGTCAGCCAGAAACATATAAACACACTCACTTCAGACAAAGACCACTCACACATCAAACGCCTCCGACCTTCACACGCAGTCCGTTTTGTTGGCTCTTCAGTGTCCTCATTATATTGACGACATCTGAGCATGATGTCAAATGTAAATATCAAAGTACAACATAGGAATGCAGACGGTTTCACTTAGCTTCGCTGGGCACACACAGTGGAATAGTTCAGCTGGGGAAGGTATCTCTCTCCAACATCTGTGCAACAGAAAGTGTGCAGGTTAACATCTCTGTAAGGTGGAACCACTATTTACTCTGAAGTGTATCTTAGCCTTGAGCATAGAGACTGGATTAAACCAGTAGATACCCAACACACATCTGCACTGTTCATACTCTATGGAAGTCATCGTTATCTTTATGACTCCCAACCATGGTGTCAATTGACACCCAATTTATGCAAGATACATGTTTAGAATGTAGAAGGGGTTTAAAGGTGCAATTCTGTGTAGTCAGCCAAAAAACAACATTGTGTAAAAAATTGAACAATCTTCTTATTTTAACTAATGTAATGTAACCATGCAAAAAGAAAATATTGGGTTACTTTCATTTAGTTTAAATATAAGTACACACTGTTTTCTTAGGGACTTCTGAATGGGGAGGGTGTCAATCATGTGTTTTCTTTACTCTTAGAAATTAAAGAGTAAGGAGTAGGCACTTTAGATTTAGGAATTCATGTCATTTATTATTATGCCATAGATTAGGAGTGGCAACTCCCGTCCTCAAGGGAAACAAACAGGTCAGGTTTTCAGGATATCCCTGCTTTCGCTTGAGGTGGCTCAATCAGTGGCTCCTTACACTGCACTATTAGAGAGGGTTGGGTTCCTTACAATATATCTGATCTCAGATGCGCTAATAGAGAGGCTTGTGGTTACTCACAATGTATCTGATCTCAGACAGGCTATTAGATAGGGTTGGGGTTCCTTACAATGCATCTGATCTCAATCACACTATTAGAGAGGGTTGGGGTTACTCAAAATGTCACTATATAATTATAGAGTTCCTTAACCAAAACAAAAGTTGGAAACCACTGGTTCAACTCACCAGCATAGCTGTTCCAAGGATTTATCTGTCCCTTGTCTTCCTGCCTCATCCCCTCCTGGAGTTAACTAATCACTACTGAAACCAGGAAATTCTCCCTTAACAAGGCCAACCATTGAGTTCCCAGCACCTAATTTCACTCCCCCTAAATATCTTCTTTATTTTTAAAACACGTTTTGCAAAATCTATTCATCGCCTTTCACCTTTAACCTTGTCCTCGCAGTTGATTTGAATCCTATACAGTAATCAGTAGTCACCGATCTAATCCTACATTAAATGTACTCAAGTTCATCTAGACATCCTCCATGCTCCTGCACTAATATCAGGAGGATATATTATACATGTTGGCATGGCCCAATTCTGGAACTCCAACCAGGATCCTGTCTATAATCTATGGAAATCTTTTGACCTTCTCACCTATATCTTTGCATCTCCTACTTTTCTCACAGTACCATTAAGCCATATCTCTAAGATACCCAGCATCACAGTCATATATCCCATCCATCTTTAAGACGTCCTCAATACCGGAAGACCTGTGTGACCTGTTGAACCTATTCATCATCCAGGCCAAAATCCTTCCTCTACCCGTAGAGCACACACATTTTTTTTGAAGGCACTTTGACCATGGGCCTGAAAGACATTTTTATACAATACATTTTTGCCCACTCTGGCAGCAAAAGGGATTCAGTGCTTTCCTACCCAGTAGCTGCATAACCTGATAACATGCCATGGCAACTGTTTTTCAGTAGGGGAATGGTGTTTTGCCAACAGTTAATTGCAAAGATTATAACCTGCGGTGATCTGTGCTACTTCCCTGTTTAACTCACACATCCAGTGAGTGTGCAGCGTGTTTTATTGAATACCTCTTCTCTCTGCTGCCTCATTTCTTCTAATTGCAGGCTATGAAATCCCTCTATTTAAAGTGTCCCTCCTGTGATAAAAGTCACTTTGTAAAAATGAAGTCTGCGGGTTACATGTGGGTATCTGCTTGAGGGATTTCCAGGCAAATTTGCTCTGCGCTGTAAATAATCCTAGTTAAAGTCACCTTTTTACAATCCCACCATGTTATAGCCATGAACAAGTAGAAAACAGCTGTGCAAGGTATTTAATCGCTGTGCATGCTGTGACTGTTTATTTAAATTGGTTGACGTTAGCCACAGGATTTGGATGTTGTATGAACATGAAATAGAGGTGCATGTGACTACTGAAATCTGGCATCTGTTCATGAGAAGAAAAGTAGCACGGTTAATGCATTCATGTTTCTGTCTTTCTCCCCATATCGTATAAGAGTTAATGGCTTTAGAGACTTCAATGTGCAAAGGACACCAGCATCAATGTTGAATGTACTGTAAAATGGGGCAATACTTTACTGTATTGAGCATGCAACCCTTTAATAAAACACTATATATATATTATATATATATATATGTGTAGCCAGGTCCCCAAAGAGTCCTCCCGGTGGCGTCAGAGGCACGGCGCCACCATCTTTGTTATGTCCGCACGGGTGCGGAGGCTCGCGCAGACGCGATGCGGCGGCCAATATAGTGAGCGTGAAGGGGCAGAGAGGGCGCTCCGTAGTGCAGGGACTCCCCAAGGTCGCGCAGGCGCAGTTAAGCATAGCGGCGGCCATTACAGCTTCGCACAGGCGCAGTAAAGATAGCGCACGCGGTCCCAATGATAAAGAGGTCCTGAGTGGACTGCAATTACCAGCAGCCTCTGGGGACTGCCCTTTCACCCACATCACATGCAGCCAGCCAGCAAATAGAGTTTGCAGCTTCTCCTGTTGGAGAAGGATACAATGTTGCAGAGACCACGCTAGTCAGTTGGAGCAGGGAGAAGGAAGGGGGAGGAAGTGTGTAAGGAGCAAGTGGCTTCAAATACTAGGACAGGTTACCCCCAGGCCCCAGGTAGGCCCCACTCCCCACTAGGTTAGTGGGTAAGTTCATAGGGAAGGCCCTTAGGTAGGGACCCTGCCCTTAAGTGAGTGTAAGTCTTGTCAGTGACACAGCTGCAGTGCTGTGTGCTCTGACAAGAAGAGACAGTGTTGTGTGCAGTGCAGCTAGAGTAGTTGCTTTGGCTGTGTCAGGGAAAGGCTCCTCATAGGAAGGAGGGGGGGGGTGGGTTGCTTTCTAGTTATACAGTGTGTGTAATATCACCAGTGCCAGTTGCATGTGGTGAACTGCCAGAGTCTGGGATCAGACAGAATCTACAGCAAGAGATCTTCTGCATGCAGGGGCTAGGGTAGAGGTATGCCCTCGGGCCCAGTTAGTCCCCTGAGACACTAGAGGATACTTTATGTTATAGGGACTGCCTTAAGACAGGGACTCCTTCACCATACTCAGAGAGGAAGAGACATGCTGCAGGACAGTGCCTGAATGCCCGTGCAGCCTGAGTGCAGAAAGAGTATCTGACTCCATAGCAGAGACTGTGGTCAAGGATCATTCCGGCTTGGGATCCCTCCCCTGTGGAGTCAGCGTGTGTATCCATTCCTGCAGAGAGCAGCGCAGTGCGGCGTGGGATCACTGTGCGGTGTTGCTGAGTTCCAAGGATTATCCTGATCAGGTGCAGTGATCAGGGAGGTAGTATAATAAGTGCACCACCAGGCCCCAACACAGGGAAGCACTATCCCTGACACTCACATTCACCTTATTGTTGTGGACACTCAAGGGACATGTGGGTGAGGGGATGGTATGCATTCAGGGTGATGCAATGTTATTTCTATGATGTATTGATGTTATGCAAAGAGAGTGTCATTGAAGTTATCGTTCATGCTCAGTAAATACTGTTTATTCACATTGTGTGTATTTACTGTATGGTTGTTCTGGTGAGGGCACACTCCCACCACATTGGGATCCCTCGTCAGTGGAGGCGCTGCACCGAGTGTAGGTATATACCCCAGGTTCCCCGTGGCGGAAGCTCAGCCCTCCTGGTTGCCAAACAGGTACAGCACCACACTGATAAGTAGTCAGATACACCTACCCACCCCAATCTCACTTAGAGTGGGGGAAAGAGGGCTAAATATGTAACATGGTATGTCCATAAGTATCTCTCTTTCCCCCACAGTGTATCTGTGATGTAAGTCCCTAGTAAGTTCAGGGCCTTCATGGGTTAATAATCTATGCGCCATTGA
Source organism: Ascaphus truei (assembly GCF_040206685.1). NCBI lineage: Eukaryota > Metazoa > Chordata > Amphibia > Anura > Ascaphidae > Ascaphus > Ascaphus truei. Next base: position 25,206,876 of record NC_134490.1, read on the forward strand.
CCTCCCTTTCCGCCCACTTGTAAGTGATGGAAGTAAGGTGGTGACTCATGGCCTGTGTATACCTATCAGTGATGGGTACAGTCCATGAGTCCACCCCTTCCTGAAGCTAACCAGTGGGTGCTGCAAAGTTAGAGCAGTCTTGCTCTGCCTTCCAAGGGGAGAGCATGGGCTGTCAGCCTATCATAGTTATATATAGTTACATAGTTACATAGTAGATGAGGTTGAAAAAAGACATAGGTCCATCAAGTTCAACCTATTCTAAATTTAGACAACAGATACTTTATTCTATATCTATACTTACTTATTGATCCAGTGGAAGGCAAACAAAAAACCCCATTAAGGGGAACAATTAATTCCTTTCTGACTCCAAGAATTGGCAATCGGATTAATCCCTGGATCAACATCCTTCCCATGTATATTTATTTGGTATATCCCTGTATACCTTTCCCATCTAAAAAGATATCCAACCTTTTTTTTAACAAATCTATTGTATCTGCCATCACAGTCTCCATGGGTAATGAATTCCACATTTTAACTGCCCTTACTGTAAAGAACCCTTTCCTTTGTTGATGGTGAAATTTCCTTTCCTCCAACCTTAAGGGATGGCCCCGAGTCCTTTGTATGCCCGTGGGATGAATAGTTCTTTTGAAAGCTCCTTGTATTGTCCCCGAATATATTTGTATATAGTTATCATATCCCCTCTTAGACGCCTCTTTTCTAATGTAAATAAATCTAATTTAGCTAGCCTTTCCTCATAAGTTAGATTGTCCATCCCCTTTATTAATTTGGTGGCTCTTCTCTGCACTCTCTCTAGTTCCATAATGTCTTTTCTTAGGATTGGTGCCCAAAATTGTACTCCATATTCAAGGTGTGGTCTTACTAATGCTTTGTAAAGGGGCATAATTATGTTTACTTCCCTTCCATCCATTGCCCATTTGATGCAAGATAAGATCTTGTTTGCCTTTGCAGCTACTGCATGACATTGGGCACTATTGCTAAGCCTGCAGTCTACAAGCACTCCTAAATCCTTCTCCATCAAGGATTCCCCCAATATATCTCCATTTAATTTGCCTTTTTATTCTTGCATCCCAAATACATAACCTTACATTTATCTGTATAAAACCTCATTTGCCATTTACCTGCCCACGTTTCCAGTCTCTCCAAGTCCTTCTGAAGAGAAATTACATCCTGCTCCGATTCTATTACCTTACACAATTTAGTATCATCAGCAAAGATGGAGACTTTGCTCTCGATTCCAACCTCAAGGTCATTAATAAACAAGTTAAAAAGCAGGGGTCCCAGTACCGATCCCTAAGGTACTCCACTCACAACTTTAGCCCAACCTGAAAAAGTTCCATTTATGACAACCCTCTGTTGTCTGCCCTTTACCCAGTTTTCAATCCAGGTGCATATATTATTACTGAGTCCAATTTTCTTTATTTTGTACACCAACCTCTTGTGTGAAACCGTATCAAAAGCCTTTGCAAAATCTAAGTAGACCACATCAACTGCATTACCCTGGTCTAAATTCCTACTTACCTCCTCAAAGAAACAAATAAGGTTAGTTTGGCAAGATCTATCCTTCATAAATCCATGCTGACTATTACTAATAATTTTGTTTTCCATTAGGTATTCCTGAATAATATCCCATATTAAACCTTCAAGTAGTTTCCCTACTATTGAAGTCAGGCTTACAGGTCTGTAATTTCCCGGTTGTGATCTAGCTCCCTGTAAGGTCCCGCGCTGTGGGGACTCCCGCTCCCAGTGTCCCCTTACCTTGCCCACACGATTTGCTCATCCTTCTCTTGGACCTCCTCCCGCCATTGTACCAGGACAACAGGAATTTGAAATCCAGTCCATCATTGACTCTCGCATCTCCAGGGGCAAACTCCAGTTTTTGGTCCACTGGAAGGATATGGACCTCAGGATCGTTCTTGGGTCTCGCACGCTGATCTCCACGCTCCGTCTCTACTCAAACTATTCCACCAAAAATTTCCCCACAGACCTTGGATGGATTGTCCGGAGTCCGACCCTCAAGGGGCGGGGTACTGTAAGGTCCCGCGCTGCGTGGACTCCCGCTCCCAGCATCCCTTTACCTTGCTCTTTTGCTGCCCCGAATCCCCGGCAGCGTTCCCCTGCCGTCGGTGTCACCCCCGCGGTTGCTCTCTCTCTTCCGGGTCGCACGCGTCATCCTTACAGGTGCGCGCGGACTCAAGCCTCTCTTACCTGGCGCCCTGAGCCTGGTCCCGCCTCCTCCTTGCGGGCATGCTCACTGGCGCACTCCCCAGTCCCAGCTAGACCAGGTCCACCCCCAGGCTTCTCTCCCCTATCAGGGTTAACCCCTGGACCGCACCTCCGCTCCTCCCTTTCCCCTGATAGGTCCCAGCCCACTATTTAGTCTGGTCTCCCCATTCCCTCAATTCTCTGCATAGCTACTGTACCTTGGTGCTGTCTGCTTCTGCTTGGCTCTCTTGTTGTTTCAGTCCCTGTTCCTGTCCCTGGATTCTCTGCTGACCTCCCTGGATTTCGACCTTGGCTTTGGACTTTGACCATGCTGCTTTCTGGACCCCTCGGACTTGGTTATTTCTGAATGGTAACACTCTATGGAGGTTAGGTGGCACCTCCCCCCAGAGCTCGCCCCTCCCCACCTTTTTAACTTGGGAGGTTCTGGCAACTTGCTGAATGGACAGGACTCACTGCAGTTCCTTCCCATCATACAGAGGTAACAGGAAGGGTTCACAGTTTGTGTTAGGACCTGCATTTTTGGTTTACCTTGACGTTTGGTATGCAGGCTTACGACGCTTTGGCCAAAGGGTTTAACTAAAAAAACAAGTAATTACTATTATTATTCAAGTATTTAAACTTTATACTCATTACCATATATGTTTTGTCAATTTGATGTAGCATTGGGCACCCCTGTCTTCTGTTGTATACATTTCTTCCTGCCTGTGCAGTTGCTAATATCAGCCAGGTCCCCCCCAAGAAGAAGGCCCTGATTGGCTCTCCCAAACAGGCTATAATTAAGATAGCTTGTCAGCTTTTTTGTCTGACACGTGCAATGGTGGGGCCCGGGCCCCCTGACTCACTGGGCCCAGGACAGCAGTCCCAGCTGTCCCCCCCTTTCGGCGAACCTGTGCATGGGGGCACTTAAAAAAATTATTATGAAGAACTTCTGAAGATTGTAGTGGAAAGCGCATAAAAAACTGTAGGAATCACTAAAAAAACCAAGGAGAAGAAAATATCTGATGAGACAAAACAATTAACGCGGGAACGTCAAGAAATGAAGTAATCCCAAGACACGAATAAGAATTGAATACGGAGAGCTGTGCAAGTCAATCTGCAAACATAACAAATGGAACTGTGATATGGTTAGGAGGACTATTGAAGATAACAAAAGCTTAAAAAGACAAAGCAGGGATTTACGATTGTTAGAAAGAAGCAAATCATTGCACTCAAACAAGATGATGGAACAACAATAAAGGACTGTGCACTTATCATAAAGAGTATTGAGAACTTCTATTGTACGTGAAGATAACATGAGGTTATCCTGAAATAATGTGATGTTAAGGCAACTTCAATGAGATCTAATTCAGCTGTTATTCTGGGATATTGTATTGTATGTCTTTATTTATATAGCGCCATTAATGTACATAGCGCTTCACATTAGTAATACATGTGGTAATCAAGTAAATAACAGATAATATAAATAACAGATCATGGGAATAAGTGCTTCAGACATAAAATGAACATTAAGGAAGAGGAGTCCCTGCTCCGAGGAGCTTACAGTCTAATTGGTAGGTAGGGAGAACGTACAGAGACAGTAGGAGGGAGTTCTGATAAGTGCGTCTGCAGGGGGCCAAGCTTTATGTATCTTGTGTCCAGTATTATCCACAGTGCTATTCATATGCTTCTTTAAGCAAGTGTGTCTTAAGGTGGGTCTTAAAGGTGGATAGAGAGGGTGCTAGTCAGGTACTGAGGGGAAGGGCATTCCAGAGGTGTGGGGCAGTCAGTGAAAAAGGTTTAAGGCGGGAGAGGGCTTTAGATACAAAGGGGGTAGAAAGAAGACATCCTTGAGAAGAACGCAAGAGTCGGGGTGATGCATATTGAGAAATTAGGGCTGAGATGTAAGGCGGGGCAGCAGAGTGTAAAGCTTTAAAAGTGAGGAGGAGAATTGAGTGTGAGATGCGGGATTTGATCGGAAGCCAGTAGAGAGATTTCAGGAGGGGAGACGAGGAGACAGATTTAGGAAAGAGCAGAGCGATTCTGGCAGCAGCGTTTAGGATAGATTGGAGGAGAACAGATGAGAGGCAGGAAGGCCGGACAGCAGGAGGTTACAGTAATCAAGACGGGAGAGAATGAGGGCCTGTGTCAGAGTTTTAGCAGTCGAGCAACAGAGGAAAGGGCGTATCTTAGTGATATTGCGGAGGAAAAAGCGACAGGTTTTTTAAATGTTTTGAATGTGAGAGGAAAATGAGAGAGAGAAGTCGAGTGTGACCCCTAAGCAGCGTGCTTGGGCTACTGCGTGAATGATCGTACTTCCAACAGTAATGTGGAAGGAGGTAGTAGGGTAAGGTTTGGGAGGAAGTATGAGGAGTTCTGTTTTTGCCATGTTGAGTTTAAGGCGGCGGAGGGCCATCCAGGATGATATGGCAGAGAGACATTCAGAAACTTTGGTCTGTACAGCTGGTGTAAGGTCAGGTGTTGAGATGTAAATTTGTGTGTCGTCAGCATAGAGGTGATATTTAAACCCAAGAGATGTTATTAGGTCACCTAGAGAAAGTGTGTACAGAGAAAAGAGAAGAGGTCCCAGGACAGAGCCCTGGGGTGCCCCCACAGAGAGATCAATATAGGAGGTGGTGTTAGCAGGAGAGACACTGAAAGTACGATGCGAGAGGTACTGTAAGAGGAGATCCAGGATAGAGCTTTGTTCCGAATACCAAGAGTATGGAGAATGTATATAGTTATGTTACTGAATAGGGAGTTAAATCTGATCAATTGACGCCTGTTCCTGTTTTAGATAACGGCACATTCATTTCCCTGATTTAACACAGGTTAGGGAATCTGGATCTATGCCTTTATCTAATTAGATTGTGAGCTCTTCAGAGCAGGGACTCCTTTTCCTAAATATTACTTTTATGTCTGAAGCACTTCTTCCCATTACGTGTTATTTGTATTACTTGTAATTTATATGATTGTCACGTGTATTACTGCTGTGAAGTGCTATGTACATTAATGGCGCTATAAAATAAAGATGTACACACATACAACTGATATGCAGGACTATTGTCAACAGGAATGCAGTGGGATTATCACCATAAAACTAGTGAAGTCTTGTGCTGACATGGGGTTTGGTTGTCAAAATGACAGTATTATTTTTATATTTTCAGGGAGGTCGTCCAAAAAATGTAGATTGCTGCTTTAAACGATGCCGTCCTACCAAGAGTCAGTGAACAGTTAAAGAGGTTAGATATAATTAGATATCATTATTATTTATTGCTTGAAAGGTGTTTTTTTTTCTTTTTACTGCTCTTTGCCTTTTTTTTGTGATAACACTGTGGGTTATATTTAGTAAACAGTGCTGCTCTATAACAAATCTTCCAGCACCGTTTAGTAAATATGGTCCCGTACAGCCCATTCCAGTTAATGGATTGTTCCAGCACAGATGGTGTATTATGGACGATGATAATAATAATAATAATAATTATTATTATAATAGAATCGACTTACTAATGAAATCTTCACAATTCTTCAAACTGAGCTCTTTGTCAAACTCAAACTAAAGCAGGAAAAACAGAAATAATATTTGTTAAAGTTAGGCTCCACACTGCCACCCGATGGTCACTAACAGCAGTACAACTCCAGACATCCTATTGAGTTGACTAGTTCAATATATTCAACAAATAAAACAATTTCATCTTCACCTAGTAGATTAATTTTAAAATTGGCAGTTAATGTAATTTTCGTTCAAAGTGTACAATAAATCAATTTTATTATGCTCACCGAACCAATTTCAAAATGTAAAATTTCAGATATTAAGTGAATAATAAATTAAATTACATATCCGCCTAATATATTCATTTTGAAATTGTACCTACGTACTATAAATCTCTTTGACTCTGCACACCTATTAGATTAATTTTGCAACTGTGAAATGTGGCTAGTGGTCTTGTGTAGAAATTGTAATGAACAATAATAATTTGCCTTTAAATGATTTTACGTCCTTTTTTGCAAACGTACAAAGAAAACGTATCAGTGCAATCAGTTGCGTTATAAACATTCAATCACTCCTGATGTAAAAGTTGTACTTATTTGTATCCTGTACAAAATGAATATGTTGCTGCCTTTCGTGTTTATAAGATACTTTTTTTCTATGACTCAAGCAGGTCAAGCACAAAGCATTGTTATACAATGAAGCAAGTGATTGCATTGGAAATTTGACTTAAAGGAGCATTAATATGAAGTGCAAAAGCAGAACACTGCACATTCAAGGTATTAACAATGTATTTCACACACAGTTATGGTTTAACCCCATTACAGTGAACTGTGGGGTACTACAGAAAAGCGTGGTTGGTTAATATACCTGATTTATACCACCATAGGATACTTCAAGAGTACCATATGATTGGCAAAACTAAGTTTGTATAACTGAGTGTCTGTAACTGTGTTCTTGAGCACCCCACAGTTTTTTGGATATTGCATGTAACTATAAAGCATGAGGTCTCCGGAGCTGAATCCCATTCATTTCAGCTCCTGGGACCCCGTATCTTGAGATACGTACCGGAGAAGCTCATGTTGGCTACTTCCTGGCTGTTAAATGTCCCGCAGCACGCAGGCCAATAGGAAACCGCGATTGGTGATGTTCCGGCTTCCTATTGGCTCCCGTGCCGTGGGAATATTTGAGTTGCCATATTGTGTTCCCAGCTGGTGCTGCTACCAACATGAGCTTCCGAGGTAAGTATCTTGGGAAGCAGGGGGTCCCCGGAGATGATATTAATGGGGTTCAGCTCCAGAGACCCCCTTCATACCTATCTAAAATGAAGCGCTTTAGGAGGAAATACACCTTTAACATCCTAATGCTTATTTGCGACCCTAGATAATTATCCTCTAAATGCAAGACACGGAGTTACATGCTTTAGCAATTTCACTCAAATCCAATATCTGTTCCACTAAAGTGCAGTCTGCCTGATGCATAACCCATGAGTCATATAATATGAAAGAAGATACATATTTAACTCCTGGTTAATTAGACATCTCGGTAATTACATTCCTGTAAGCTGACACTGGTAAACAAATCAAAGTCAGGGGAAGGTTGTGTGTTTGGGACGATGCAAAGAGAATCAGTGTGTGTTGTATATTCTAATAAATAATTTGCCAGAGGGTAGCAGGTACAGCTGGGCGAATTCACCCAAATCCGTTTCCTTGATATTCTCGACACTTTACCCCCAAAACCAATTTGGTCGGTTTTAATCAGCGCGGTTTCAGCAAAATCCGCCACTGAATCCAAACCATTGATGGATGTGTAGAATCCAATCCGTGGATTCAGCAATACATTGGTGGATTCTTACGAATCTGCCACTGGATTGCTGAATCCGCAGATTGGATTCTGCAAATCTGTCAACGGATTGCGGGATCTGCGGAGTGTATTGGCAATAATAATTGAAAAATCCGCTAAACGCGAAACGCTCTTTTTGGGATTGTTCAACGGATCAAAGGAACTCCAGGGACCGAAGGAACTGGCCAATCCGCTGCGGATCCAAATCCGTCAAAAATATTCTCCCATCTCTAGTAGCAGCGCCAGCGCCAGCGCCAGCGCCAGGCTTGAAGTGCTTTCTCAGCATCATTATATAATGGTCCATGCTCATTCTCAGCATGAAATCTACTCCTTTCCTTGAATGCTATTTTAAAGTTCTGTGAACTATGTTCTTTGTCCCTTTAATTCAGGCACTGGGGCTGGGACCCCATGGGTGATGGGGGTGCTGCAGTGAGTCTTACATGATGGCAATGTATGTTTCTTTCTGATTTTGTAAGTACTGCACACACCCCCACCCAAGACACAGTTCTTGCACTCTTAAATCCAGACGTAAACGTAAAGAAAAATGGGATTTTTTAAAAAAAATTAGAGAATATTAAAACATTTCTGAAAAGCAGAAAAAATATTTAGAAAGTTAGAGAATATTCAAATCTTTTTGAGAATTGAATAACAAAACATCGTACTTCACACATTTCTATACGGGATAGCACTAAGGGGGAAAGAATATGTATTTAATGCAATTCTCTCTCACTTTCTGTTTTATATCATGCATTTCACAAACCATTCCATTTTGAGGCTCAAATAGAATGTTTTGCGGGTTTAGAATTTCTTGTGAGCAATTACTGCACGTACAGTGCTGAGGATATTTCTGATTTCAAACGTTAGATACTGTATCGCTGCTTTGGTAGGACTCTTTGGCCAGTGCTTCTATATAAAAGTGCAGGTGATCTAAAAGACTTTGTTCATTTAATGATGTGAGTAACTGCTTATTACCCAAACAAAGCACTTACAGAAAATATAGGGTAAAGTAATTGATGAATAACAGATGCTGCTTCAAAAATGTATGTGGGAGATTCCTTCCTAATAAAAATCTAACTAGGAAGGCCAGATGGCTCTGTGTTTAACTCTACGTGCTTTTACACGGGAGAACTTGCTTTGAATGCAACCATAGATTGCCCGTTCAGACAGATCAGGAGTATTGTAAACAGGGAATTAAATTGGCTAAAAAAAAAAAGTTGTGGTACTTTCTTTGCCCGATTTCAATTTAAAACGTAATCTCCTTGTACTGCAATGTAGAGAGTTTTGTAGAATAATTCTGCAATTCAAATGATTGTTGCGGTGGCCAGGTGGCTTCTGCAAAAATACTGGACACAAGGTTGAAAGGTGCGAAATGCTGCATAGTCATGATAAAATATTGTTAATAGTTCCCTTGCATTGCCTCCCTTGCACTGTTATATTAAGCAGTTGTTGAGAGCTAAGCACTTGGCTCTTGTAAATGCAATTATAGTCTCACCCTCATCCTCACTCACCCCCCCTGACCCTCTCTCACTCACCCCCCTCGTCCTCTAACTCACTGCCTTCATCCTCTCTGGCTCACCCCCCCCTCATCCTCTCACTCACCCCCCTTCATCCTCTCTTGCTCACCCCCCCTCATCCTCCTTCACTCACCCCCCCCTCATCCTGTCTCACTAACCCCCACCCCCTTAAAATTCCTTACCTGGCAGTCTGTAGAGGTTCTCTTGGCAGTGGCACCAGAAGTTGTAAAGTCAGGTTCCTGGGCTCCCTCCGTCCTCTGCTGCAGATGTCAAGCCGTCCTTCTCCACTCTTCTAGACTGCTGAGTCTGCTGCTCCCGGCCGCCCGCAACTCGCACTGCCGCTGGCACCGCCAACAACATCTGCACCCCCGGCCCCAAGCCGGTCAGGTCACAGTCTGTCAGAGAGGTACCATACACAACATGTCCGGTATTACCTCTATTTTTTTACTGGACAGAGTGACCAAATACCGGTCAATCAGGTTCAATACCAGACACCTGGCAACCCTAAAGTGTATATATTGCCAGATATATATTTATGGATGGAATCGTACACAAGCAAACATTTTTTAATTAGTAATAAAAAATATTCTTATACAGCATTGGCAGGGTACATAGCACAGTACATTTTGCAGGAACAATGAGTCCCTGCTCAGAAGAGGTTATAATCTACTTTTAGCAGCTGAAGCACAGAAGACGAAGTGACTTCCCCAAGGTCACAAGGAACTGATAGTGGCATTTTAACAGCATCACCTGCATCGCCTGTATCAAAAGCATGACATCACCTGTATCAAAGGCAGTGACATCACCTGTATCAAAGGCAGTGACATCATCACGTACCTACTTGAATGGGGCTTTCCGTGCAGAATGCACGGTAAAGTGCTAGCGGAGCTTACAGAATAAGCCTCTAAGCCTTTTTATGCTTTATACCAGTTGACCCCAAATCAGTGAGACTCATGGAAAATCATTTTAATTTCCCCAAATGACAGGAGAAGATGCACTACATCTCTCAAACCTTTCAAGTTGTCTTATATCGTGGAACTAGCCTTTCGGGTTTAAATTACTGTAGATAAACATACTCTGGGTTACGAAACAAACATTTAATATGTTAAATACCTCTGTGGTTTCGCTTGTAAGTCTAATGCACATATATATATATATATATATATATATATATATATATATATATATACACATATTATATACATATATATATATATGCAAGTATGTATATATGCAAGTATGTATATAGTATGTGTATATATATATATATATATATACAGTGTTCGACAAACTTATACATTTGCTCGCCCCGGGCGAGTGGATTTAACCCCCGGGCGAGTAAATATTGGGCCAAGCAGCACACGTTTGGTACTAGGTGGCGAGTAGATTTTTTTGTGTGGTGAGTAGATTTTTTGGTGATTTGTCAACCACTGTGTATATATATATATATATATATATATATATATATATATATATATATATATATATATATATATATATATATATATATATATATATATATATATATGCATATAGCTATGCAAGACTGTGGCTTTCATGCCTGTAATATGGTATATGTAATATGAAAAGGGGCATTGGTAGCTTCTGCTTGATTAGACGCTATGGTAATTACATTCCTGTAAGATGATACTAATAAACAAATCAGCTTAGGGTTGAAGTTTCTTTTTTTTTTTTGGAGGATGCTGTAATTCACATATCTTGAAATCAAATCCCACTTCAGTACCCCAGCTCCATGCTTCATGCTTAATCAGTTCTGGCCTCAGGGACTACTGGCTGATGCTCATACAGTACATGCAGGCAACTAATCATGTGGGAAGCATGTGCTTCGTGTTACTGGCTCGCAAGGATTCACCACAACAAAGGCTTTGGTTGCTATCCTGTTTCATTGGCCCATGCTCCTGCAGATGTAGCCAATGTTATTGCAACCCGTGGCGCGCTCCCGCGTGTGATGTAGCGTGATAGACCTGCGCCCTTATCACGCGAGGCAGATTCTAAACCATGGCTGCTTCTCCCACTGCTGTGTTGTGTACGTCCCTCTCCAGAGCGCCACGGTTTGCTATCATTTTGGCTACATCTGTACGTTCAATTTGCTTCAGAAATTGACAGTAACTTCATAACCTACACTTGCCGTCAAAGTATTGTAGCAATTGGGAGCATGGAGTACCAGTACTTTTTTATTTTCACACCCCGAGTACCACTACTCTTTTATTTATATACTCATACTTACACGTTTTATTTTTAAGAAAAGGGATTTGTCTTAGAAAGCCTCTTTCTATTTTTACAGCATATTTATGGTTTTAGATCTTTCAAAAATAGAGATCAAAATGATTTGCCCCACTGTTTAATTAATCCAGATCATTTCTTAATCAAACACATTAGTGCTACTTTTAGTAAACCAATCTGACTACTGGTAAATACCATTTTTATGGTAAATAAGCCAACTTGAAATATACAAGTTCTTATTTTGACAATATACTGAAGTAACATATACAAATGTTATATAAAGTCCATTTAAAGGAGCAATCAAACCGGGTGATTTGTCTGGCGTATATTTGTTTTATTTTTTAATATAGGATTGAAGCAGGGGGTCTCCGGAGCTGAACCCCATTCATTTCAGATCTGGGGACTCCCTTCTTCCTGAGATACTTGGCTCCAAAGGGGGTGCTGGTATCTCCTGCCAGTTTAAAGCTCCTGCGTCATGTGGGCCAACAGGAAACTGCACCAGGTGACGTCACGACTTCCTATTGGCCCGCAGGTCTGCGAGCGTTGAAAAGTGACCACTGGCATCCCTGCTAACCAAGCAGAGCGGCAACATCCTTCCCATGTTTCCTTATTTGGTACATCCCTGTATACCTTTCCTTTCTAATAAGATGTCCAACCTTTTTTTGAAGAAATCTATTGTATCTACCATCACAGTCTCCATGGGTAATGAATTCCACATTTTTACTGCCCTTACTGTAAAGAACCCTTTCCTTTGTTGCTGGTGAAATCTCCTTTCCTCCAACCTTACGGGATGGCCGTGTGTTGTTTGTACTGACCATGGGATGAACAGTTCTTTTGAAAGCTCCTTGTACTGTCCCCGAATATATTCATATATAGTTATCATATCCCTCTTAGACACCTCTTTTCTAATGTAGACAAAATCTAATTTAGCTATCCTCTCCTCATAAACTAGATTATCCATACCCTTTATGAATTTGCTGCCTCTTCTCTGCACTTTTTCTAGTTCCATAATGTCTTTTTTACAGAGTAGTAAAAATCTGTACTCCATATTCCTGGTGTGGCCTTATTAATGCTTTATAGAGGGGCATGATTATGCTTAATTCCCATCCATTCATTCCCCATTTAATGCAAGGTATGTCAAGGTATGTTAATGTCATACTAGTTGCTTAGGGGGCTGAGTGCTGTAATTTGCACACTAAACACACTTGTTAGGTAATGTAAATATATGTGGTACATATGTTAGAAATGCTTGTGAAATGTTGAAATTAATATGTTTGAAGTCTTTCAATGCATTAATAATCACATTGCAATAAGCTTGTGGCCTTTCTAATCCTCATTATTTTATGACCCGGCCCCTTTGGAAAACTAGTTGAAGAGCCTTTCTGTAAGGTGTCTACAAGACTCTACAGGCACCAGAGGGTGCCTTATGGCAAAGCGTCACTTAGTAAATATGGGCCAGGTCACTCAAGTGAAAAAGATCACAGGGTAGAATTGTACACAATCTGAAATGGCACAGGGAGGAAGTCTTATTCACAGACATACATAATTAGGGATGCCAGGTTGCTTCTCCAAAAATACTTGACACAATGGGGAAAGGTTTGATGCGCTCAAGACACAGACACACACTCACTCTCTCTCTCCACTGCATGCTGTTTCCTCCTCTCCTTGGCCCCACCTCCAGGGCCCCTGACACCTCCCGATTCCATGCATTACCCAGCAGCAGCCAATCAGGATAGAGCAAGCTGCCCAGCCCCCTAGCAACAGTCCTGCTCTCTCCCTGCTATGGGAAACCCTGTGGCCCTCCCCCCCCCCAAGCCGGTCAGGTCATGTCCAGAGAGGTAATACCGGACACATACATGTCCAGTATTACTTCTATTTATTTTTTTTAACTGGAAAGAGTGTCCAAATACAGGACAGTCCAGCTAAATACTTGACACCTGGCAACCCTAACATAATACAACGACAATTTCCATATATGAAATAAATAAAAGGAACACATGACCACAATTTTAAACATAGGACTTACACCCTGGAATGGTTACAAATGTTATTCTACAGTTTGAATATCAGTGGGTTGACCTTGTTCAGGAATATGGAACAACTTTACCTTATGTGTCAAAGAGGACCATATCCCATAGGAAATTTCTCCTGCGCTGTTCTATCCACTCATTTCCCTCTTTATATTACTTCACACCCTATGAATGGGATATTTGAAACCACATGTTCGCATGAGATAAAAGGAGGTGGGTGTGTAGTCGTCAGAAATACTTAAAGGGATAAAGAAACATTAACTGTATTACTGTTTCCCAAGATAATGAATAAAACTTGTATCCATAAAAAAACTGATAAAACCTTTCTCCAAATGATTAAAAAAAAAAACACTGCATATAGATTTAAAACCTTTATTTTATTCCCCTGGAGGGCGTCCTTAATATTAAACTGGGAAATTCAAATCAGAGACAAGTGAAAAAGAGTAGTAAAACTTTTATTGACCGCAAAACCCGTTCCATTTTGAATTTCTCTTCTTTTTCCCAAAACAGCAATTTCTGTATTCAATAACTCTCACTTCCCCTGAATGTAAATTCCCTTCTTTCCCTCTGAGATATTTTACAACCTCTCCCTTAAAAGGAGTTTTTTATGTTCCATCTTGATTAAAATAAGTGAAATTGAAGCAAGGAAGCAAAGTACTAAATAATACTTAAAAGCGATCACAGAACCCGTCCAGATTTATATAAGAACGTGAATTTCCCACTCAAAAAGAGAATGACTGCGCTAATTTCATAATAATACTAATATTTTATAACAATAATATTTTAATTTCACAAAAGTCGAATGGTGTCTTATGGAATAGCACATAAAATGGGACAAAAAGCGACGCGCCCAGATGTAAAATTTTAGGGAGGGAGAGAAAGATATACAGATAGATATATAGATAGATAAATGTGAAATATGCTATTTTCAACCCTTACATTATTTATGTCATTGCTAAACCTGGTGTTACTCCCTTCCAGAACCCACTGGCAAATAAGAGTTTTGCAGAGCCTGGGTGGGTGTAACACCTTAGTTAAGTACAGTATGGTTTCAATAACATAGCGTTATCTCTCTCCCCCTCTTCACCAGCAGAAGAGCTACAGTATTTCAGGATCTCAAGAGCAGCAAAGCCAATACTTACATAATGGCACATTATTTGACGTCAACACAGCGATCATTTGACGTCAAGTCCATGCTCATCTATGGCTGTCCTTTTTGCATATAATTATCACAAGGAATACGACTATAACTCAGGAAACATGATGTCCATTCCCCAGTTTTAGGTAACATCCCGTAACATGCCCTGATTTACCGGAGTTTAGTGAACTGACCCCTTACCCCCACCCCCTGACCCCTACAGTAAACAGGGAGTGACCCAGCCGTGATTTTACATAATAGCAAATCATGATTTACTTTATTGGAAATAGGGCATGAACTCACCGTGGGACATATTTTCTAAGCAGTTTTACTCCATAAGACTGCAGCATGGCATGGCCACTTATAGCTCGTCAAAGTGAATGGACTGCAAGGTGACTTCCAGCACAAAATGTGTCTTATGGAGTAACACGTCTTATGGAGTAACACATCTTATGGAGTAACACGCCTTATGGAGTAACACGTCTTATGGAGTAACACGCCTTATGGAGTAACACGTCTTAGCAAATATGGCCCTGTATCTTTCAAATTCAATGCACTGTGCTGTGAACACTATCAATATTTGTTAAGAATTAAAATGTTAGCACCATTTTTATACAATTGATAGGATGTGTCAGCAGAAAATGTTTGTGCGTTATGAATAAATGATAATAATAATATGTCCCTATGAGAGATTCCAAATACATGGTCAGGTTTGACGAAAGAGAGATGGAGCACTACTACAAAAACAAATTGCTAGAGTGTGGGTCCCCAATAAAGGTTTATTGGATCAGAGCATGGTACAAGAAAAAAACGAGCCCTGAGGCCCCCACCAACGCGTTTCGAGCTTCCGCTCTTTCTCAAGGTGTATCTTATATATCTTATATATACACCTTGAGAAAGAGCGGAAGCTCGAAACGCGTTGGTGGGGGCCTCAGAGCTCGTTTTTTTCTTGTACCATGCTCTGATCCATTAAACCTTTATTGGGGACCCACACTCTAGCAATTTGTTTTTGTAGTAGTGCTCCATCTCTCCTTCGTCAAACCTGTTGAATTCTCTGGAGTACCGGCAGCACACACCTGTGAAGATCAAACCCACGGAAGACCATTCTGCCTAACAGTGAGTAATTTCGCTCCCTTTTACACCGCAACAATCCTAGTCAATGTGTTAGGCTGGACACTAGCAAGTGTGAGCATTCACCATTCAAGAGGCGGTACTCTTCCAGTTTATTGATGTTCATTGGATTCGGTGTTGTTACTCTGTAGATGGTCACTTTATAGTGTGGGATACTTCAAGGACACAATTTATGGCAATTATGTCGTTATAAGCCTGGCAGCTTTTTGGGTCTGTGTTAGAGCACCATACAGCTTTTTTCTGTTCAAATACATGGTCAGACATGTCCAGTCTTGCTGATTTTTAGCATCAGTATCTCAGAGATCAGTGGAGTCTCAGAGATAGAAAGAGAGAGGAGGGGGAGATAGGAGGAGAGGGGGAAGGGAGAGAGAGGAGGAGAGGGAGGGAAGACAAATGTCTGTTCAGATTTTATGCTGCGGTCAGCGCAGTTTTGCAGCTAGATTTTGATAAAAGACCCCCTGTTAAATGACTCCCTGATAAATGACCCCACCTGTCTGAGGTATACAGTAAGTAATAAGAACACCCTGCTGTAGGATGCCAGTCTCCTTCACAGATATTATGGATACTAGGAAAGGGCTCCAACAAAATCCCCATACAGAATACTGTACATACTGTAGTATAAATTCTGGAATATAAATGCAGTATTGGTGGGAACAGACTGTCTATTCACAAATGCCAGCCCCAAACAGACACAGCAGATGTCCATTTGATCACAGTGACACACAATGAGATAAATAGCACATATATTAATGAATTCCTGAATGCTTATGTCAATGCATCTGCTAGATACCCACTGAAATCATGAAACGTTTTTCTCCTTCTTGCATCTCAATGCAGATAATTGATTTTGTTTTTGACATACAGTAGGAGGCATCTAAAGCAATGGTGGAACACGTGAAAAGTGGACACCAGTGCAAGACTGTATTTGGGTCCCTTGGGGAGCAGCTATGAGCCTTCAGAATCCTGCTCCCTCATCCTCTGCAGCACGCAGCGGGCTCCTTAGGCTAAGATTATAGTAGCGCGCATGACGGAGCGCATGGCGTCGCGTGCGCCTTTCGCCCAAGCGATGGGCGAACTGAGCGGGAGGCGATTGGGGAGGCGTGGCGGACGAGACGTGGCGGGCGCGTCACCAGGCTGGTTCGCCCTTATTAGCTGAACCGCTCACGTGATGCGGCCATGACCTGGGCGCCGCACGGAAAAACGAAATAATTTGTCTTTTGAAAATCTGCCGCGCAGACGCTCTGCATCGCGTCCGCGATCGTGCACACTATGGCTTGCCCGTATGAGCTGCTGCACTTTGTTCAGTCAGCGTGCGAAATCGCATGCACCGTCGCGCTCACTATAATCGCGGCCTTATGGTTGCAAGGTTGTGCACCCACTGCCCCAATCATCGATCAATCCCTGATATAAAGCAGACCTCTGGAGAGTCAGGAAGGAATTGCATTTCTCCTTGTGAGACATAATTGGCAAATGTGTCACTGGGTTTGTTTTCCATCCTCTGGAACAATAGAACGATAAACTGAGGATGAGTATCTCGCCAGATTCGAATTTAACAAAGGTTTTTTTGATCCTGTTCTAGAGATACTATAGATGGTGGTAAAGACTCCAGAGGGTTTATCAGAGTTTAGTGTTAAAAATGTTCAAGCAAAAAACTGTAACACACAACACAACACATGCAATACATACAGTAAACCTGTTCTTACAATGCTTCTATTCCCAACTACTGTACATTGCACTCTTGTTAGATGGGCCAGCTCAGCAACAATAACAAACAATATGTACTCGAAAATCAGGAAAACCTTTAAATGTGTTTTCTGTGTAAATGCAACACATATTATCAATTAGAGATTTACGATCCTGATGAGATTCTCTTTGCAGCAGTATCAAGCAAACGTTCGAAAAGATAGCACACCCAACCTTAACTTGGCCTCAAAAGTTCTAGCAAAATGGCCCAAATTGTTCAAAATTCACTATTTCACTTTTTTAACATGGCACAGTTGATCATACATGAAATGCCCATTGACTTTTTAGCATTAAGTGGACTTGTTGCAAATCTTTGGATTGAAGCGAACATTTTCGCAGAACCAAAAAGGTGGCAATTTGTTAAGCAAGAAGCTCGCACATCTCGATTAATAAGATACTTACTTAGAAAAGGTGGCAAACCCTACACTGCTTTGATCCATTAGTGTAAATATAATGCTCAGGTATATATACTTTTAATAATAATAATAATAATAATAATAATAATAATAATAATAATAATAATGTTAATACAAATAATAGTATAGGCAAAAGAAAAATACAGAGCAACAACAAACAAAAAGTAGCACAGGAACCCGAATTAATACAAATATAAAATAATGTATTGGATCATTCAACAAAAAGTAAAAAAAAACATCCAAAAGAGCCTCCCCCACGTTTCGCATGACCTTGGTGCTAAATCTCTGGGAGGGCCTTTAGGATAGCTTTTGCTTTTTTGTTGAATGATCCAAAAAATGATTTTATATTTGTGTAAATTCCGGTTCCCGCGCTACTTTTTGTCTTCTGTTGCTCCATATTTTTCTTTTGCCGCTCCTTGGCGTTTCCAATCAGAGGCACGCTGTTGGGGTGGACTGAATTAAACAGTTCACAGCTGCCTCATTGTAAGTGGCTTATGGCTGCAAGCAGCAAAAGATTGTGAAGATCTGTAGAGAGAAGCAACACCACAGACCCCAGGTGCCTCCTAGGAGGTAAGTTTCTTACTGTCCTTTCCTCAGAGGGTCTGGGGTAGGTTTTTTGGATACAATATAAATCTCTACATCCCAACTGTGATCATATATTTCAGTCCGTTTAGGGCGGGATGAACACTTTCTCCTAAATCACGTGACAGTATTTTTCTTTTGTAATAGTAACAGTAGTATTATTTTTGATGAACAAAAAATCAACATCATAAAAAAATCGTAATACTTTAATGGAAAATTAATTTTGATAAATCTGCTGTTTTTTGCTTTCAGATTTACAGCTGGGAGACTGGTAAAAAAAAAAACATTCATTTTTTGATTGTAGGTAGGGAACATTATTTGCTGCTTTATGGAAATCACCTAATTTCAACAAAAATGTTATATATATTTATAACAGTTTTGTTAAGTCTCAAACTGCTTAGCCATTAGACCAACCTCACACTGATGATACCCATCAAGGTTGAAACATGTCTGTGAGTGGGTTCAATGGCTTTGCATCTCATTCCAGCCTCTGTCTAAAAGCTGTGTTTAAAACAGCATGCATTGACTAAGGGTTGCTCATGTAATGTGAGCATGAGATAAAAGGTGGCACTGTGTGCTCATTTGCATGTCATTTCCCAGACTCCCTTGCTGCAGTGAAAGTGCTGTTTGCTGGGTGATAATGGTGAAAGACAGGGTTGCAGACCTGTCTAAGACATGCAAATGAATATACAGGAATATTTACAGTTGCTTTATGCTTTACTGTGGAGGGTTTTAGTCACTTTTTTTACCCACCATAACCTTAATAGTCGTGGTGATTACCTACTCTTATCTCATTTGAGCAAATGTCAGCGAGCCAACCTCACACTGATGATACCCATCAAGGTTGAAACATGTCTGTGAGTGGGTTAACTGACTTTGCATCTACCAAGTCCTTGCTTATAAGCTGTGTTTAAAGCAGCATGTATTGACTAAGGGTTGCTCATGTAATGTGAGCATGAGATAAAAGGTGGCACTGTGTGCTCATTTGCATGTCATTTCCCAGAATCCCTTGCTGCAGTGAAAGTGCTGTTTGCTGGGTGATAATGGTGAAAGACAGGGTTGCAGACCTGTCTAAGACATGCAAATGAATATACAGGAATATTTACAGTTGCTTTATGCTTTACTGTGGAGGGTTTTAGTCACTTTTTTTACCCACCATAACCTTAATAGTCGTATATATATATATATATATATATATATATATATATATATATATATATATATATATAAGTGTAGCCTGGAGCTCCCGCAGCTCCTTGAGACCCCCCTCCCCTTGGGCAGCTCGATCGCGGGTGCCGAAAGACCCGACGGCTGCTTCCAAGGGTGGGGGCTGGAGCAGGGAGCAGCGCGGCTTCCCCTGCCTGCGGCCGGTTGCCGGGGACGCGATCGGGCCGTTGCTAAGGCCGCGATCGCGTCTCTAAGGTCCCGGCGGCCGCAGAGCAGGGCGCCGCCATTAAGGACCGTCTCGCGCATGCGCAGTGGACGCGTAGGCGCAGGGAAAGCCCCAGAGCTAGGGATAGCTCGCGCGAGCATAGAGACAGCTCAGGGAGAAGAGAGAAAGCCCGGGAAAGATTGCACACGCGCAGTGGAGGGTAAGGAAAGCCCGCGAACCCCTAGCCTATCAGGGAAGGCTCTGAGCAGGGACTACGAGTCTCATGAGTCTCTGTATGCCCCATGTGACACCAGGGAGCCAATAGGGCTTAGGAAGGCCAGGCAAGGAAAGTGGATACATTGTTTGGACTGCAGCACGTTTGTCAGTTGGAGCTGGGGAGCTGTGAAGGAAGGAAGGGTGCAGAGAGCATGTGCAGCTCCTGCATCGAGTAAGGTCCCCACATTCCAAGTAAGGCCCCAACTCCCCACCAGGTTAGTGGGTAAGTGCTGAGGGACGGCCCAGATAGGGACGCTGCCCTTAGTGCGTGTCTGTGTGCTGTCTTGTCAGGATCACGGCTGGCAGTGCTGTGAGGCCTGACAAGAAGGCATAGTGCTAGTGTGCAGCAAGTTGCTGTACGCGTTCCAGAAGTTTGCAGTGCGTAGCTGTTAGTGTTAGTGTTAGGGTTCCAGGTTGCTGTGTTGAGTGTTGCATGTGACGCTGCCTGTACTGAGTGCAGTGTGTGTGCAGCGCGTGTTACTGTCTGCCGGCTGACTGAGAGCTGTGTGTCGGCTGCAGGCGCGTTAGGATAAGTGAGTTAGGAGCTAGTTGTTCAGTGTGTGTATATCACCAGTGCCAGTTGCACGTGGTGAGCTGCCAGAGTCTGGGATCCGACAGAAGTTACAGGAAGAGTTATTCTGCATGCAGGGACTAGGGTAGAAGTATACCCCAGGGCCCAGTTAGTCCCCTATGACACCAGAGGAAGCTGTATGGCATAGTGTTGGCCTTAGGACAGGGACTCCTTCACCCTATTCAAAGCAGCAAGAGGGTTGCTGTCTGACAGCGTGTTCAGAGACTGTGTTAAAGAAGCATCCCGGCTGGAGATTCCTTTCCTGTGGATGCAGCGTGTGCACCCATTCCTGCAGGGAGCAGCGCAGCACGCCGTGGGATCACTGTGCGGTGCTGCTGAGTTCCAAGGATTTTCCTGACCAGGACTGGTCAGGGAGGTAGTATATATTAAGTGCACCACCGGGCCCCAACACAGGGAAGCGCTATCCCTCACACTCACACTGGTCTTTATTGTTGGGGACACTCAAGAGACTGCGGGGAATGTGATGATGGACATGTGGGTGGGGGAATGGTATGCATTCAGAGTGATGCACTGTTATTGATATATTGTTTTGATGTTATGCAAAGAGGTGTTATTGGAGTTACAGTTTCTGCTCAGTAAATACTGTTTATTCACACGGTGTGTATTTACTGTATGGTTGTTCTGGTGAGGGCACACTCTCACCCCGTTGGGATCCCTCATCAGTGGAGGCGCTGCACCGAGTGTAAGTACATACCCCAGGTTCCCCATGGCGGAAGCTCAGCCCTCCTGTGAGCCAACAGGTATAGCACCACACTGATAAGTAGTCAGACACACCTACCCACCTCAATCTCACTTAAGGGGGGGGGGAAGAGGGCTACATATATATATATCAAATGGAAATATTACTGTATGCTCATTTGCATGTCTTAGACAGGTTTGCAACTGTCAGGGTCTCCTAGACCTCCTGCCTAGCCATAGTTCTTCTTTGTCCACCGGGTGTGCTGCTGCCTTCTGTTTCCTCTGGGTTCCTCTCTGTATGTCTGTCTTTCTTCTTGTTGCTCCTCTCTCTGTCTGATAGCTCTGCTTCCTGTCTGTTTCCTTTGCCTTTACTTGAAGTCAGACTCCTATGCACATGCCTCTGATCCTGATCTGTTTCTGTACCTGTACCTGTATTATAGAAGTCTGTTCACAGTAAAGCCCTTGCTAGTAATCTGGCTTGTCCCTGTTTGTTCCTTGCTCCCCGGTCTTAGTCCCTGCTCCCCGGTCTCAGTCCCTGCTCCCCGTTCTCAGTCCCTGCTCCCGGACCTGTCCTGCCCCGCCTGTCCTGTTCCAGTCTCCTCGTTGCCGACCTCTGCTTGTTTCCTGACTTCGCTACCTGCCGCCTGCCTCGGACCTCTGCTTGTACCTGACTTCGCTACCTGCCGCCTGCCTTGGACCCCTGCTTGTGACCCCTACTACGCTCGTGCTGTTCCAGCCACCGAGATCCTACCCACCACAGGAGTCCCCTGTGACAGCAACCCTGTCTTTCCCCATTATCACCCAGCACATAGCACTTCCACTGCAGCAAGGGATTCTGGCAAAATGACATGCAAATGAGCACACAGTGCCACCTTTTGCTTCAAAACCATTCAACATGGTTCCCTATGGGCTTAAGCTTGCTGCATGGTCACAGCTTTGAGCACAGCCAGGGTTAAGATGCATAGCCAGTAAACCCACCCACAGGCAGCTGTTTCGGCCTTAATAGGTCTCATCAGTTGGTAATACTGGCTTTGAAAAGATGAAGCAAGGATAGGTTTTACCATACTTAGTTAAGTTATGGTGGGTAAAAAAAGTGACAATATACAGTATATATATATAATGAAAAAATGTATTAAAGTAAACAAATACTTGCACAAAAAGTCCAACGTTTCGATCCCGGAGAGAGATCTTTATCAAGGGGGGTGCGCAAGTCGAAGCAGGGAGTCTCCAGAGCTGAAAGCCATTCATTTCAGCTCCGGGGACCCGATGCTTTCGGAAATACTTACCTTGCAAATTAGGTGCCGCTAGCAGCTCTCCTAGGCAAGCAGGGCTCACAATATGCCCAATCATCAGAGATCTCAGTCCCTGTGGGCCAATAGAAAGTCGTGATGTCATCGGTGCTGCTTCCTATTGGCCCGTGTGACGCGGGAGCTTCAAACTTCGAACGGGGTTCAGCTCCACAGACCCCCTGCTTCAATTCTGGATATATTTTTTAACCGTTAAAAAAAAAAATCATCTTGAATTTCTCCTGTAAAAAGTGTTTTATATGGAGGACAAAAATGGAATCATTTTAAAATTCGTTCCTGGGGAATTGATACATTACCCTGTAATCCCAACAGAGTTTGAAATGCTTGGAATGGGTAATATGGAATCGTAATAGGACAGGGATATAGTAGGGTGTAATAATGTCCGTCTTTTTCTGTCTGACGCTGCACTAGAGCCTGCCCTTTCTCTGCCACTCTCTATAACTCCTCCCCTAACTATAACCGTTCCAGATAACTTCTCCCCTAACTGCTCCTTATAACTCCTCCAATAACTGTTATAATTTCTACCCTAACTGCTCATATAAAACCTTCCTTCCCTTACCTACTCTCTGAAACTCCTCACCTAGCTGTTCCTATAACCACTTCCTTTAACGCCTTCCTTAACTGCTTCTATAATTACTCCCTATAACTCCTCCTCTAACTGTTCCTGTAACTCCATCTCTAATTGATCCTATAAATGCTCCGTAAAACTCCTTCTGTAATTGTTCCTATAAATTTTCCCTATAACTCCTCCCTTAACTGCTCCCTCTAACTCCTTCAGTAAATGCTAATATAGCCACTCCCAATAACTCCTCCCCTAACTGCTGCTATAACCGCTCCCTATAACCCCACCCCTACATGCTCCAATAACCGCTCCTAATAACTCCTCCCCTAACTGCTCCTGTAACTCCTCCCCTAACTGTTCCTATAACTCCTCCCTATAATCCCTCCCCAAACTGCTCCCATAATGACCCAAGATTGCTCACTGATGAGAGTGGAGTAAAGAAATGCAACATCAAACTAACATCACTCCCAATCACTTGCACTGTGCACACTGTGCACATATCTGGAAAAACTAAATTACATTAGTTAGACTATACCATGCCAAACACGTTAAATGCTTATGTGTCCAAACGAATCTAAATGCCTTTACCATCTCGGCTAACACGTCAGAATGCAGAAGAATTAAAGTGGACTCAGCTACTGTTCTACAAGAAATGTACTTTTACATGGGACAAAATCCCTATGGAAATACATTTATGTCAATAGTTTGTAATAAAAATATCCACACTGCAAAGGTCAATATGCTTCTCGTGCAAAACATCTTTTTTAGCATGTATTCCATCCCCGGGAGACTGTCTCATTTTCAGCTGTGAGTGGTGGGTATTGATCGACTGTGCAGGGAGAGATGGTTAGTTTGAGCGCACTGGGACCTGACTTACCGAAATGCAAATGAGATCAATAGGTAATGATTTTCAGTGATTCTTTGTATACGCCACAGACGGGCTGTCCATCTTGCAGGAGATTTATGAGACATGAAGTGAATGATGCATTAGGTTTTGCTTTTTCGGGTGGTTAGATGGGTTGACAGATACATCCTAAAAGGGTGCAAAAATGTGCTTACGCTAAGGTTGACATCGAAACAAAACAGTGGAACAGTCAATTCTTTATTTTCAGGGGGTGTAATCATTGCAGTTTCCCACCAGGTGGAGTGTCATTTTCCCAACTGAAAGGCACGTCATTATGTGACTAATGCGGTCACTATTACTTCTTTGTGCAATCTCTAAATTGTATTATGGAATGTACTGCGCCAGTTGTTCAGTACAAGCATTGTAAAGGTATGCGTAAGGATTTTAAAGAAGATAATAAACTGTTTTGGTGCTGGAATGCCGGCGGCATCAGGGTTTCTGTAGCGGAAGCCTGGCTCAGATCTGCCCCATCCTGGTCAGGAATGAAGGAAGTCTTCCTATTTCAGTCTGCAATAGATGCGATCTGCAGGGTCCAGGTCATACATTAAATAGCTATGCCTGAGCACGGCTCAAGGGCCATGTGTGTGTGCCAATCCCTGCGCCATTCCCAGATTTCCACTGGTGCACTGTACAGTAAATAAAAATACCACTTGTGGTGGATTTGCATGTCTCTGACTGGTCTGCAACCCTGGCCTTTCCCCATTATCGCATAGAAAAAGTGCTACCACTGCAGCCAGGGATTCTGGGTAATGATACGCAAATGAACACATTGTGTCACTCAACATTTACTTCTTATCCATATTAACATGGACCCCTGTAAGCATATGCCTGCCGTATTGCACAGTTTTTCAGCATAGCCAATAAACCTAATCACAGACCGCTGTTTTGACCTTTTGGGTCTCGTCAGTACGAAGCTGGTAGCTGGCTATGCAACGTGAAGCTGGTATGTGGGTATAACCAGACCTTAGTAAAGTTATGGTGGGTAAAAAAAGTGACAGAAACCCTACACTGTACAATTTACAGTAAACTGGGGCACTAAAAAGGCAAAGGCTTCTGATTGTACATTGTGAAAGAAAATCAAACTTTGATGGGTCTATGTATCGTTAGTATTTGACACCATTAAATAACACTAATGTCACTAATATGTTGTGACGCTGAATTCCCGGGCTGAAGAAGAGATAGTTCAACTTCATTCCAATAAATGGGACTAAAATATTCTCAAAGAATGGGGAGCTATCTTCACAGCATATTGAATTGGGATGTATTAATGGGTACTTTGTATCTATTTTGCCTTGTGTTTTAATAGATTTATGTGAAATGTATAGTACAGGGGTGGCCAATTCCAGTCCTCAGGGCCACCAGTAGATCAGGTTTTCAGGATATCCCTGCTTCAGCACAAGTGGCTCAATCAGTGGCTCAGTCATTGAGTGAGCCATGTCTGCTGAAGCAGAGATATCCTGAAAACCTGACATTTTGGTGGCCCTTGATGACTGGAGTGTGTACCCCCTGGTATAGTACATACGTCTTGCAAATTAGATTACAATTCTAAAGAGGTGGCTATCACTATGTGTCTATTCCTCCCACTGGGTTCATGCTCAAAAGAGTGATCCAATCAATGGGTTCATCTCCCGGGCAGCCACAGCACAGTGCTCCACAAATACATCATGTTATACCGTTATCTCGGTATGCAGCGCCTCCACCTGGGAGGGGTCCCAGCGCTCTCAGGAAGCAATATACAGTAGTCTAACCACACAGGCTGGGTGTCCTCCAAAGTACATAGCGTGCTTGGCACCAGTACCCCTTGTGTCCTCCCCCAATGAGAGTAAGTCCCACCCAAGTATAGGGAGAAGCGCTACCCCTGTGGACCGTTGGTGAACTTTACCTCCCTGGGCACTCCTGTACCCAGGAACCTCTGAATGAGCAAAAAGGATCTGTCTGATCCCATGACATCTGCTGAATTCTCTCTCTCTGGTCCGCATAGGCATCTGTCTCTTGTTGGAGCTCCAGCTGGAGGGTGTCCTTTAGTGTCTATAGTTGCCTGTGGTCTGATCTCAGACCGCAGGCTGCAGCTCACTGCGTGGTGTCTCTTCACTGCTGCTACACCTTGCACTATAAGGCTAAAGGGTAGCATCCTTGTCTGGGGTCTTCCCTTTGGCAGCCACAATCTAAAAGGGGAGCTTAGGACCTAGCTGACACCTAAAGGACAAACCTAGTCCTAGTCCAGGGGAGCACTACTCCCTGGACACTACCTCAACAGTTCTCCCCTTCTTTCAATTGATAGTAACTGCCAGTAACTGCCTGTGTCAACATTCTACCTGCATCTCCCTCAGGCTCCTGGGACATGTAGTCCCTTGCGAAGCCTCTCCTAAGATGGCTGCTGCAACTCTGTTGACTGCGCATGCGCAAAGACTCCACTGCGCATGTGCGAACCTAAAATGTCCGCCGCAACTTCTGCTTCACTGCGCATTTGCATATCTCATCCTGCGCATGCGCAAACACTGAAGATGGTGGCCCCCACTTGCCGGGTATGCCGAGGAGCTCCAGAGCTCCCGCTGACCTATCCGTCACCCTCCCCAGCACCTGAGGTAAGAGGGGACACGGCTACATAGGGAACTCAAATTACAAATCTGGAGACTGGTCCAACATCAGGGAGGGAGTACCAACTGAAGAGGAGCCAGCAGTAAAAGAGGTCCCGACCGAACCAGGAAGTTGGGCAGCACGTAGAGAGGGACAAAATAGTCCAAATCCGTTCCCTGGAATTTCCCGGATATGTGACGCCAAATCCGTCCCCCTTCACCAAAAACTGCCCACAGATTTGGCATTAAAAATCAGAATGGATTGTTAATAATCCGGACTGATTCTAAAACCCTTGTTTTTCTTTATAAATAGGTTGGAAGCAGGGGGTCTCTGGATCTGAACCCAATTAATTTCAGCTCTGGGGACCCCCTGCTTCTAGAGGTTCTTTCCTCCATAAGGTGTGTTGGTATCTCTCTTCAATTTAAATGTCCCGGTCACATGGGCCAATAGGAAGCCATGACCGGGACATTTAAACTGCAGAGAGATACCAGCAGCACCTACGGAGGTGTGAATCTTGGTAAGCAGTGGGTCCCCAGAGCTGAAATTAATGGAGTTCAGCTCTGGAGACCCCCTGCTTCAAACCTATGAAAACATTTTTTTTCAATATTTTATCACCTAGTCCAGGCTGGCTATAGCCCTGTCAATATATTGGCCATTATATACATAGGCAAGATACGCTAAAGGAACCTGAAATAGATAATAAAATAGTCATTAAAATACATTACAGTACATATTAACCCCTTTATAGTTCAGTGTCAACTAATGCTGGCACGTCAAGTTTAGGTGGTCGCAAGGGGCTTTACAGGTAGGACCCCCAACAAGCTGCCAGAAACCCCCCATCCCCAATATGTCTGTTTTAGGCTGCGGCACGCCTGTCTCGAGATAAGTTGACTCTAAGGGGTTTATTAACAAAAGCTCAATAGCCATTAACAATTGTTCACACACTTTTGTGAAAACATCTTTTAAAACAGTATGTGTGAGAAGCTTTACTTAGTGTTTACATTTATTAAGGTCTTTGTGATGATATAGCGACTATACAAGTTTGGGCAGGTCAGGGGGAGTCCTTGCAGATCTTTGACTGACAGTGGGTGGCCAGAGGCAGAGCCAGCCTGTTATTAAGCAGGGATCTACAATGTATTAGAATAAACAGTAGCAAGGGAGCTGTCCAGCTGCTGGTTAGCTCACAAGTGACTGGCTCCCTGGTTGTAATCCTTAAGAATCTTTACATGGTGGCTGTTAAATTAGACAGATTAATAACTGTACATTATTCTAAGATCTAAATATCTAATATAATTGTTATAATGTGGGTTATATAGGAGGAGGCGAGCCCAAAGCCAGAAATAAAAGTGATAACATATTTTCCAAGGCCGGCCGATTAGGCTATGTTTTGAAGTCTGCAGTAAGAGAAATGGGCTGCAGGATGTATGAGAGGTAGAGAGTAAGACTTGTATACAGTAAGTAGTGCAGGCTGAAATCACCAAGAATGCTTTTATTAATTTGGGAATCTAATTATAGAAAACATTGCTTTGCATAATTTTCTATTCCCATTTTCAATAAGAACTTCAGCTCCTGAGACACAGTTAAAGCAACAATTCATGCTGTTCATTTTAGTTCATTTTTTTTTTTTTTTTAAACAATCACGGAAGATGAACTGCACTACTTTCAGCTCAGAGGATCCACATTACATTCAATATTAGCATTTTTTTATACTTAGGATGGGATTTCATGCCCAAAGGATTAGTCCCACACCCAACAAGGACCAATGTGAATTAATGGTAGGGATGGCTGAAATATTAAATGCAGATGATTTGCACATGGGTTAGCGAAAGAAAATCAGTCAAGAGCATGAGTAGATACTTTTTTGTTTTATGTTTTATGTCTCCGTAGAAACCCAATGCTTTTTAAATATTGACCTAATCTCCTTTGTGATAAGACTGTAATCTCTTGTATATACATGCAAATTGTTAATCCACAGATTTGTCATTTTGTTGCCATCATTAGCTAAAGACATTAAAGGGGAAGAAAAATATTTAACAATAGAGACTAGGATTACACAAACTCAAAATACTGTAAAGAAACCAATCACATTTACTTTAAGGATGAATGTATCTTGCTAAGGAAGCAAATTACATTTATAAGTAAGTACAAATTGGATTATCCCTTCGGCCAGGGGTGCTCAACTCCAGTCCTCAAGCACCCCCAACAGATTTTCAGGTTATCCCAGCTGCAGGACAGGTGGCTCAATCAGAGGCTCAGTCAAAGACTGAGCCTCTGATTCAGCCACGTGTGCTGAAGCACGGACTGATAGAGCCACCTGTGCTGAAGCAGAGACTGATTGAGCCACCTGTGCTAAAGAGGGACTGATTGAGCCTATTGCAGGGGTTCTCAACTCCAGTCCTAAAGAACCCCCAAAGGTCAGGTTTTAAGGATTCCCCTGCTTCAGCTCAGGTGGCTCAATCAGTGGTTGATTGAGCCACCTGTGCTGAAGCTGGGATATCCTGAATACCTGACCTGTTGGGGTGGGCTTGAGGACTGAAGTTGAGCACCCCTACCTTAGGCCACCATTGTGGCATAACATGAGCGTAATGATTGCTGGCACACAGGGGCCCTTATGATGTTCAGGAGCAGTGAACATGACTCTAACGGGAGTGGAGCACTTCTACTTCCGTTGATATCACTGGGGTCCGGTCGCAACAACGTGATCGCTACCCCACACAATTAGGTTAAAAAATTTAATTTAATGATGATTGAATAGTGCTAAGAAATTACATTAATAAATTGTGTTAACCCTTAGTCTGCCATTATGGTATTCAGGGAATGTCTTGCGATTAATACTATAGCAGGAGTGGGCATCTCCGCTCCTCAAGGGCCACCAACAGGCCAGGTTTTAAGGATATCCATGCTTCAGCAAAGGTGGCTCTGATTGAGCCACCTGTGCTGAAACCAGGATATCCCTAATACCTGTCCTGTTGGTGGCCCTTGAGGACTAGAGTTTGCTAGAGGGATTTAGCAGCTATGTTAGAGGGATATTGAGTTTTCTAGGGGGAGTCCCCTCCACATCCAATCACGTCCCTGTGGGATAGGCCCTGCCCCAGTCAATCATGGGGTTGCGATGCAGAGGTAACAAAAGGTTAAAAGAAAATTACCCGCTATGTGAGACTGAACCTTTAAAATGATTTGCAAGCGTAATGCCGAACCTACCTCAGCTTTAATGTAAGAGGAAGGCTTGCATTTAGAAACAGGGAAGGGTTAATTTTTGCAACACTACACTGCCTGCTACATAGTTTTTTAAAGTCGTAAGGCAGCCACATAATATAAAACTACAATGGAAATATTCTCAGTAGGCCCTGGAATCTCACTTCAACATTACACATAGAATCAGTTTAGGTTTTCATTGCTCATCAAGATTGCCATGGGAAATAAAGAAGACTTATCTAAGAGCATCTGGAAACATATATCTTAACGTATATTGAAATTACAGCTGCATTACTAAAACTAGAACTCAAATCCTCTTAATCCCAGTACTGCAATATCATGCATCTGAACCCATTACATTCTGTTTTATTACCCACATTACTTCTTTTTGGCAGTACCTCTGCTTTTAGGATTTCAGAAGTGCTGTTGACATGAATTAGGAGAGAGAGGTTGTGTAGGGCAATCCCAGATGTTGTATAGGTCTATTCTTAGGGCCTTATTAAGAGTCGACCCATAACCTCTAAGTAGTGAGACCAATTTCCAATCAGGTTGCTTGACGTACCATGTAGCCACTAGGCGTAGTTTATTTTTATGCATATATTAACCCATTAGTGGTCAGCTGGTCATGGAAACTGACTTGTTGACATGACTAGTTGACCCATGGGCTAGTAAGGGGTTAATATGTACTATAATGTATTTTAGTTACTATTTTATTTTATCATCTGTTTCACGTTGGTTTAGCTTATCTTGCCTGGGTACAAAATGGCCAATATATTGACCATTATTGTATATACATAGGAAGAACAGGGCTATAGTCATCCTGGACTGGGAGATACAATATTTGAGGTATTGCTGGCGTAACTCCTATTCCAATTAATATCGGAACGTGATAAATAGCTGTTAATAGGCAAAAAAAGGCGGTATTTGGCGTCTTTTTTTATTGGATCTGATATTTTTTTTTACGGATCCGATAAAAAGTGCTTTATTTTCTGCGGCGCAACGTTGATGTATTCATGTTAAATTAACACACTTTTTTTGTCGATAATACCGCATTTTAAGGTTACAGCAGCTTGATATATCTGGGCCTATGAAAGGCACAGGCTCACCAGACCGATATTATAATTATCGTTACATTCATCTTTCATAATTTAACACGTACATATGTATAAGCAATACAACCACAAGGTATTGGTGGGGTATAGGTAATTATTTGAGCCCACGGTGTAAATAAAGAAAATAATCATATCTCAAATATGATTTTGTATCAATCACCCACATTCAGCCTATTACACATATCACTGACATTTGTTCGATGTGTTTGTGTCTGGGACTTCACCTTTAACCCCCCCTGTGCAATATTTGTACTGATTGATGTCTTTTTCAAAATAGTTAGTGACAGATGGGGTTTGAAGCGCACATACCGTTTGAAGTAATAATCCAGTGAACACACTAGTTAAGAATAAATAAATATATTACGACTGGAAATAGTGCGGCTCTGGAAATGGATTCAATCCAAGTCCAAACAGGTACACTGAAGCGGAGGATCAAGAGCGCAAAAACTTCCAGAATTTGTGAAAAGGAAGAAAAAGAACATACGGTGCAATTTCATTTTACCAAATTAATATTAAAGTGAAGGTTCGTAGTTATCTCACTCACAACTGACACGATTATAGTAGGCGGTGCTGTTGGTTAGAGTAACCAACTCACAAGTAGTTTCTTCAAATATTCTCAGTGGCCGTCCCTCAGGAACAGGATGGAGGGGACGGGTAAATTCCCATATGTGGAAAACTCATTTGTTTATTGTGAAACTTGTCTTTGTGTGATCTGCAGTGATAGATATGTTCTAGATTCCCAATTAAAACCTTAACGATTGATTTCAGTATGTTACCTGGGTCATAATTCAGTGTGACTGCTCTAATTGTTAAGTTAAGTTCTACCTACTTTTGTATTCATCAGTGCTTAATTTGCATTACATCAGTCCACTAAAGTAGTGTGTTCATTGTGCGGATACCCAGTCAGAATATATTTCTAGGTGTTATAAAATAACATTACAGAAGATGTATATATTAAATGTGTGATTTAGCAGTTCATGGGGTCTTTGTATCAAGTGAGGGCCGGGCCTTACCTCTAGTGGGGCCCAAGGCAGCGTCTCCGCCCCCCTATGCAGCGCTGCCTCTCCTCCGGCAGCATCGCAATGTTGCGGCGGTGTGTGATGTTGTGTTGTCATGGCAACATGACGTCATGTGCCGTCGGTTTGCTATGACAACGCTGCAGGAGGAGGGGTGACACTGCCATTGCGGAGAAGGTAAGACCCCCCCCTAAATACAAACACATAATGCACGTAATGCACACACCGCACCATGGGGTGAGCAGCGGAGCAGCAGTCCTGCGCTGGCCCAGGGACTCCGCAGTTCTCCCCTCTCCTATCCAGAGTTGGATCCCAGCACCGACAGGACGAGGGAGAGGGGGGAGCACAGGGCCCAAGCCAAACGCAATGCTCACCTTGCCCTAAGGCCAGTCCTGCAAAGAATCGCTAAAGGGGATTTTGTGACACACAGGAGAATAGCAACTTAGTCCATTTCCATGCACCACTGAATATAAAGGCATTTTAATGTGTTGGGCTCTGTGCGTGTATAAATATATTTCACAAAGAAACGAAGGAAGCAATGGGTGTGGAGTTGGAGGGGGAGTTTGGCTGTTTTCTGTGACGCACATATGTAAATGATATGTAATATGAAACTTCAAGTATGTGCCACATTTGTGCGCCATAAATGCGTCAAAATTGTCTCAAGTTTTTCTTGCCTTAAAAGACAAATGCAGCTAGACGCAAACAATTCTTAATGCGTTCATGTGTATAAACATGACTCCCACCCTACAAAGAATAAGAAAACGGGCGCCAAACGTAATAACATGAATAATGTCATATCAACATATGTTGCTAATGATTTTAAGTGAGACATAGGTTTTTTACGCAATGCGCTCTTTCGATTCGATTAAAAAAAAATATTTATATATGTAACGGTGTTTCCCTCTGTGCCCTTCTGATCCTGACCCCATGTGTGAGAAACTATCCCAATTACATGTTTGTGTCATGTGTGGTGCACCTGCTGGCAACAGGACTCCTGAGTCTCCCGCTTGATGTTGTGGGGATATCACCATGACAGGCGTCTGAGGTAGTGTGCTGAGTCCTACTCACATTTGGTACAGCGCCTCCACCCCATCAGGATCCCTATGGTAGCAGGGAGGAGTTTCTGACGGGGAACTCCTAGGTGCATCTTCTCCCTGAGTAACTCCACTCACAGGCAAGAAGGGTCTTTCCATAGGCATCTTTATTGGCATATCTTTTGGCAGACTGCCCATCACAGCGGCCGACACTTAGCCGCACATCTTGCAGAGGCCCTCCAGACAGAAGGTTCCTCCTGTCTCTTTAATTGAGTTGTTCTTCCACCTCTCCCCTAAGGGAGACCACCAGCTGTGCCAGAGCCCTGGACACAGTGTACTCAGATTGTCACCTCCCCCTCTGACAGACAGACTTTAACTGCTGTAGACCTTGAACTCCAGAGATCAACCACTCTCTGAACTGACACTTGTCACACTAACTTTAGGAAGTGTTGTGCAATATATAGGCTCCAGAAAGACCCACCTCTGTGTCACTAACAGTGGACACAAAGCATGCTGTCACTTCCTTTGCTACATATATGACACATCACAGGGGTTTGAGGGCAAACCTCCAGGATCACTACTGGCAACCCTGCCTTCTTACCAGGATTACTGCCAGCAAGAGAGAGATCTGTACACCAATTTTACACATGGCTACATACACTTATGGCCCTGTAACAGGGGGGATCCCCTGTCAGATAGTGAGACAGGGGAAACCTGTTTACAGAGCCTGAGACAGCACTGAGGGGGTTAATTCCAAAGCAGGCTAGTTTGTTTATTCTCCTCAGCTGGCTCGTTAGGGGTATACAAACCTACAGAGACTCACTGCAAAGGTCTCTGTGATCCAGAAACACACCCTGGATCGCTATAAAGAGCAGGCTGCATTTGAACTCTCTGATCCAGAAACACACCCTGGATCGCTATAGAGAGCAGGCTGTGTTTGAACTCTCTGATCCAGAAACACACCCTGGATTGCTATAGTGAGCAGGCTGCGTTTGAACTCTCTCTGGTCCAGGAAGCTACACCCCGGACCGCTGAAGAGAGAGCACCCAGCACCTGGACTTTCCATCCCCTATCCCAGCCAGCAGGAGCCCGAAGGTAAAATATACACCGACTAAGCTTGTGTTATGGTTGGTAAGGGGCTTAGCCCTCCAACCCACAGATAGGGACTACATTCTTGTTGTAGTCAGTATTCCTCAAAGGAGCTTGACCTGGTTTGTTATGTTAACCCTGTTTATGCTGATCAAAAGCTGATGTTTGTTTTCAAAGTTGTGCCAACAAAAAGGCTATATGATTCTTCCCTAAAAACGTCTCCTTTTCTAAAACCTCTGCATGCATCTCTTACAGGCCCCCGATGAGTTAATAGGCAACGATGTACCACTCATGTTAGCACAGCCTTTCAATTTCAAAAGTATGTAACAATGTATAAGCAGCCTGTGTGGGTCTGTGTGTATATTTTTTCATATGCGTTTGTATATGTCTGTGTTTTAGACTGCGTATTCAGGCCCGCCAACGGTTTTCCTGGGGCCCAGGACTGAGGGCCTAACCTGGGCCCCGGGTTGTTGGGTGTGGTAAGTCCAACAATGGAAGGGGTCCTGCAGGCCAACTGGAAATTGGGACCCGTTTCTGGGATCGGCCAGCCAGGTACTGCGGTTGCTCCAACAAATTTTCTGATTTCATCCTCCCATCTTACTTTTGGTCATCTTGGTCTTTCAATTTATTTAGATCTTTGCAGAGTTGACACATTTGTTGATTTTTTTTTTATTCCCAATTCAATGTCTTGAACAATCTTTCAAGTGTTGCTGTGAAAAGCTTTGGTGACATGGTTTTATCATTATTATTATTATTATTATTATTATTATTATTATTATCTATCGCAGCCATAACTAATGTAAGGTGACTGCAAGAGATGTTTGCAAATGTTGACTGTTTTAGGTTAAAATTATATCTTGGCTTTATTGAGCTTGTTCCTTTATCCTGGCAAAACATACAAAAACAACAAAATAACAAACCCCTATCCCTTTGTAAGGATTAACTTACTTCCCCATACACTATTTTCAGGATTGGAGGGATATTCCCATTACCAGCCTATCACCCCAAAGTCTCGGGAAGTACCGTAAGCAGGTGGCCCTCCATGTCAGTTTCTGGCAGGTTCCTGCGTCCTCTGTGTCCAGGAAATATAGGTGCCTGGGTATCTAGATCTCAGCACAGCCTTTGTGCTCAAGACAGTGTCTGAGTACAGGCTTATCTGCTCTCCTTCTGTCAGCCCAAATGTGAGCTAAGTAAATCTCTCTCCTGTGTCTCACATGAGGCTTTTTACAGAGCTCTCATTAGTCCAGATGGAGACTAGTTAATTGAGTGGCTGCAATCAACTATCTCTCTGCTGGATTCTTAGAGCTCTGAGGCTGTTTTATTTAAACAGGGATATGTGCCTGTTACTATGACCAAATGTGAACGACCAATTAACTAAAAATATGTGAATAAAAGAGTGCAAATAAGAAAGTGCTATAAATATAACCTCAGCACAATTAGAATAAACATGTAATATACAATATGTGACAGTGGGTGGGGGAGTGGGGAATGTGGATAGACTGGGCGCTTCCCAATTAATATTTGATTGGTGTAAATAGTGACACACCTTAGATAGACAAAATAAACCTTACATCACAAAGTGATAATAAAAATAATAGTGTACAAGTGCAGCTCAACTTCCTCTGGTGGGACAGTTCCAAGTCCCAGGATGTAGAATTTTCTTTTCTTGGGGTTGAGGAGGAGCGCAGGATAAGCTTGTGATATGTGAAAAAATAAAAATATATATATAGTGCAGATGGTAGATCACTGCTAAAAAGATAATCAATATATGAAATGAACTCACAAAAATCGTATTATATTACTGCATGTCAGAGATCCATCTCTCTCTGACTGGAGCCCTTTGTGTAGCTGGGGTCAGGATGCCTCTCAGTGGAGTGGATGATATGCAAGTGAAAGAAACCACAAATAGTGCATACTGTATAAACTATAAATATGTATTAGTCACAAATATTAAGGAAACTCACATTTTCCATAAATGCAATGGGTGGTGGAGAGAACCGCCGATAGAAGGGTGGTGAAGTGTAAGGCTGCTGCCCAGTGCTTCACTTTCACTTACACCTCACAGTGTAGTTCCGCATCAGTCTCTGCTGTCGCGTCACTTCCGGTTTCGCGTCTCAGGTGAGGGCAGGTGAGGCCAGTCAGAGAGGCCAGTCAGAGAGAGATGGATCTCTGACATGCAGTAATATAATACGATTTTTGTGAGTTCATTTCATATATTGATTATCTTTTTAGCAGTAATATACAATATGTATGAACTAATGTGTTAACAATGAATAACATAATATAGAAGGATATGATTAAATATCCCAGTGATGTAAATAGATCCAAAAAATAAATGTGGAAGACATGGGCAGCTTCTTAATGGACGTACCAAGTTCTAGGCAAAATCTACAAAACAAGAAGCACACACTTCAAAATGTAAAAAAAATCATACAAAAATGTACAAAGTTCAATATGCGCTCACAAAGTTAAGAGAAATTGGTTGTCCAAAGAGATAAATCCTTAATAGGTTACAAGCTGGCATCACGGATGGATCAGAGCTGTGGAGGTCCTGCAACAGAAAGCTTCAGTAACGCTTGATAGTGAATATGGCAATACATACCATGTTAAAAACCGCAAGCTGTGGAGATAAACAAGTCTTCCAATGTGACATGTACCTCTACATCTCAACTACTTCTCTCCAGGGAATGTCAAGTGACCGTGTGTCACGGGGACCGACTGCAGGATTGGAGTCCAGTTGCTGGGAATGGGCTAGCAGGCAGGTAGTGGAGGTCAGAAGACAGCCAATGGTCAGATGCAGGCAGCAGGCAGGTAGCGGTAGTCTGAGGAAAGGCAATGGTCAGAGGCAGGCATGTAGCGGTCAGAGGCAGACAGGTACCAGTCAGAGGACAAGCTGGGTCAAGGATAAGAGCAAAGCAACATTGTAAAGTCTGACCGGGTCTGGTACACGGAGAGATAGCAAACGGGATGTGGCAACAAGCTAGATTACAGAAGTGAAGCTCAATAATCAGGGAACGAGGACCAGGAAAGGGAGGTTTCTAAAGGCCTGGCTGCTGATGTATTGCTGTTTATGCAGAGCTCTTTCTGAGGCTGCTGATTACCTCATCACCTGTTCGCCATCAGCAGCCTCAAAAAGAGTCCTTGAAGCAGATCTACAGACCAGAAGCGCAGAGATCAGGGTTCAAGACCCACCCGTAACATTACTTCCCCCTTCCAAGAAGCGTCCTCGAGATGATATTTTTCATGGCTTGGCGGGATATTTTTGATGGAAGACCCCGACTAGCTGTGGAGCATGGACATTTTCTTCTGGTTCCCTTAATTATCTAATCGGCCGTCTTGTCCGCTGAAGGGAGAGTCTTGGTGCCAGCTTGTAACCTCATCTTAGTGAGATGACCTACAACTTCCAAGATGGTATTGTTCCCTCTAAATAGAGGCATTTCCACTATGAAGTCCATTGAGATCGATCCCCATGGACTTGTAGGTACAGGAAGTGACTGTAATAAACTCAGATGGGAGGCACAAGAGGTCTTGTACCTGGCACAAGTCTCACAGGGTAGTACAAACTTATGGACATCTTGTTGAAATTTGGGCCACCAAAAGGAGCGCGACAATAGTTCCTGTGTTTTGTGATTACCGAGATGGCCAGCAGGTTTAGAATCATGTATAGGCTATAGAATCTTATGCATGCTCCAATCTTACTCATTCTGGAACAAACAGGCGGTTTTGGAAATTACATCCTCTCCCTGTAGCTATCGCCCTATCTCTCTTCTCCCCTTTGTCTCCAAGCTACTTGAATGACTTGTATACAACCGCCTGACACACCTTTTCTCCTCCAGCTCCCTGCTTGACTCTTTGCAATCTGGTTTCCATCCTCCACCGAGACAGCACTAACAAAAGTGACCAAATACCTAGTCACAGCTAAATCAAAGGGTAATTTATCCGTATTAATTATCCTGGATCTCTCATCTGCCTTCGACACTGTCGATCACCATCCTTTTCCTAAATATTCTCCACTCCATTGGCCTCTGTAATAAAATCTCAATCAGGCAACCAGGAACAGGAGATTTATAAAGGCCTGGCTAACAGGTGCCAGTGATCAGGCAATCAGCAGTCTCAGAAAGATCTACAGCAACACATCAGGAACTGTTCTGGTGACAGGCAGTCCAGCAGAACTCCAGACCTCATGCACAGAGACCAGGTTTCAAGACCTCCTAGGCAAACCCCTGACACCGTGATCTGGGGCGTGGCCCTATGTCCCGACACATTACATCACAAATTCTGCGACTTCCTCTATGGCTTTCTGTTTTTAAAGTGGTGGGAACTGCCATATTCACCTATCTATATATCTAAATAATCAAATGTATGTCACCCTCCTTGCCCAGCTCCCTAAGGAGGTTACATCAGTGAAGTGGTGTAGGAGGAATCCACAACCATTTATCTTGTCCCAGAGGCTGTCAGTGGTCGCTGTCAGTGGTCTACTGGGTGATGGAAAAGATGGGCGCCAGGAGGTTTTCTAGTGCAACAGCAATCTTTATTTCATATAAGACAACCAAAAAGGACAAGAAGGGGTTTCTAGATATCTAAACTAAACAGTAAATGGGTGCAGCATGATGTTGACTGTTCCCTGTCTAAGATGAAAATGGTTCCAGAAAAATATCAGCGTAACCTCAGAATAAAGGAAAAATAAATATGGTGAAGTATGTCCAAACTTTTGAAAGCTTTCAATATTGATGGTGAGATTTGCACTTACATGAAGTGCCCAGACCACAGGCAGTTAAAGGTATCTTTAGCTTTTGGTCTCTCTGGTTTGCAGTTTCTCCATGGGATAATCATACAGTATGCGAAAAAAACAGAGCAGCCTCATAGTGCAAATATGAAAAACATTTTATAAAAGTTTAAAACGGGGATTAACCCTAGCAACTCAGATTGCCAGTTCTTTTAGGCTGAGATGCAAAGTTCTGGAATCAGTGCAGCAAAGGATCCCCTTCTCGTGTGACTAGTCTCCGCCGGTGTCTGATGTCACTTCTGGGATTTGCCGTCCGTCCCTGATTCCATGTAATGTCCTGGGGACACTGCAGTCACAGTACATATTAGATTGACTGGGTTGCACAGGTTTTCATCCATACACATATCAATGATTACTCAGATCTTCCCTGAGTGCCCTCCCTTAACATACATGGGAGGCGTATTTTCTTATCACCTTAGGAATATTCACCTGTAGTGTAACCCTTCTATGGTACCCCACCCGACATGAGATTGGGGGGTACACTCCTTCTGGTCACTCTGAGTGGTCTGGGTGCTGTGACCTGCTGGTAAACAGGAGGGCTGAGGGCTCCGCGGTGTTGTGGGGAGGACCAGGACAGGGACAGGAGGTGGTGTGGGACAGGGTACCTTGCTCTCTCTGGGTGGTGCAGTGCCTCCAGCCAGTAGGGATCCCCTGGGGTCTCCAGAGGAGAGACCCCCACTGACACTCCATTCTCCTCACACCAGGAACAGTGATACACACACACAGCAGCTTCTTTCTGTGGTTCTTTATTCAGAGCAGCATACACAGCATACAGCAGAACATCATAGGCCTGATCTGGCTCTCTGCATTTCTGCTCATGGCAGCTTAACTTCCCCTCCCTCCTCACCCAGGGGGGGCAGGAGGGAGAGAACTCTTCTTGGCTTGCTATCTCTCTGAAGACTCCTGATCACTAACTGAATTTGGGAATATGTCTCAATTTGAATATCCTCAGGGAGTGTCTCTAGCTTTGAATCATTACAACTCAAAGCTGGATACCGATTGGCTCACACACACATCAGGGGGTGTTCCAACCCATATCCACCCTTTGGATTAACACATTCAAATGTTGCTTAGGTCTGCCCCTGAATATTGCTACATACTCAGAGCTGAAATGCAAAACAGACCAACTGGAGGAATTAACCTTTCCACTGCCTGTTCTAACAGGACTGACAGAGGAAAGGCCCAGAATTAGCTATAGCTGCCGAAGGCCAGGCTATATACTCCCTCTGGTAAAACTCCAACCGTCCCGGCTTGGACTGCAGCAGGTATAACCCTTACCTTGCTGAGCAACACCTGTAAATTACATGAGCTGAAATGCAATAACTCCTATGCACTCCAGCTTGACAGAACTGACATACTCACTACTGCATGGACACAGATACATGGCAATACAGTGACTAACTAAACAGAACCATTTCTACTACAGCAGTAATAGAACACATTAATAGTAATGAGCAGGCTTCCTGATCATTCTCCCAGTATCATTAGGTAGATATGGGAACTCATAGCCCATCTTTTTGAACCTATGAACTATTACTCGGGCTGCTCTACTAAATTTCACCAAGCTTCTGTCAGTAGCAGTACCTGGCAGCACCCAGAATATAGGACCTACCCATACAGGGGTCCCTTCTGCCTCCTCTATGACAGGAGACAAAACATTTTCAAATTGCATTGAACTTATCCCCTCATCATCACAATCCCCCCAATGCACAGACCCTTCCAATTGCATAACAGACATAAAATCATATTGTCCATAGGGAGCCACGGGGCTTCCAGGTGAAGAGGGCCTGGGGGTCAAGGGTCGCACCTTGGGACTGGTGTTGGATGGGGAATGCGGGGCAGATGACTCAGGGACTGGGGCCTCCGGTGACAAGGGGCCAGCACCAAAGTCTCTAGGGGCACGTTCAGGGCACTCTCCCCGGAAGGAGCAATGGCACAGTCCTGGGTCAAGTTCAATTTGCCCCTCCCTATGCTCT
Organism: Ascaphus truei; assembly: GCF_040206685.1. Taxonomy (NCBI): domain Eukaryota; kingdom Metazoa; phylum Chordata; class Amphibia; order Anura; family Ascaphidae; genus Ascaphus; species Ascaphus truei. Next base: position 25,247,702 of record NC_134490.1, read on the forward strand.
TACAGCAGCGGGCTTCAGCCAGCGCCTGGGCCTGAAGGGCCTCCCGGGACTTCTTCCACTCCCTGCATGTCAGGAGGAAAGGATCAACCGGAAGGGTAATACTCACCGGAGCGGCCTGGATCTCTCTGGAGCTCACCCGGCCGGGCGACTCAGCGGCCATGTTAGCTCCCAGTGGTGGAGTAGCAATGGTAGTCGATGCAGTCATCAGGGGTGGTGCCGGCCGGCACTTCTCCTGCTTACGCCGCAGATACAGCTCCGCAGCTTTCTGGGCTTGATCCCAGCGGGGGTCTGTAGACAGGATACACAGCTCACCGCCATGAGTAGCAGGGCAGTTCCCAGCTGCATTGAGTACGTGGGAGGCATCGGCCGATACCTCTGTGGTGTAGCACCCACGCTGGCAGCGTGGATCAGATGGAAGGCACCAGCAACAGTTACTGGAACTGACAGCTCCACAGCATACTCGGGTACGGTGGAGGTAAAGGTAGAGACCTCAATGAAGTCATCAGCCTCTGTGCTGCTGACAGGCTTCTCAGCACACAGGCCCAGTCTCTCATAGTGGAGCAAGCAAGGCAGCCTGGCAGACACAACCACCAGTGTTTGAAGTGGAAGTGCATCTGGCCCCTCACTTCCTGTTGCTCCGTGGAACACACTTAGCTCCTCCCCCTGGTAGATAGGATAGTCCAATCCAGAACAAGCAAAGTGGGAGGTGTTTGAACAGTTCCCGCACTTTCTTGCAAGCTGAAGAGCAGCACAAGCTTGCAAAATGCAGAAATCCTTGCAGAACAACACATGGCTTCCCTGGTAAGGCGGGAAACGCCATTTTGAGCACAAAGAGAGTCCATGCGGCCCCCAGAGGAGCTGGAGCCGCCATTTTGAGAGCACAAAATACATGACATCCCTGTAGGAGCAGGAAACGCCAGATTGAACATAGTCCAGCACAGTGGGGTCTCCGTTTGCATTCAGGAGCCACAAATACATTTCTGTCCCTGAAATCTTTGAGTATCACGCACCCTGGGGTAGCATCAGGGAACGCCTCGCACAGGGACGGCAGTAACTCTTACTGCTGGGTGCACAGGGACCTACAGACATTCTCCATGTAGTCCCTGCCCCCTTACCTCTCTCTTCGTCGTGGGATGCAGAAGGGTGGCCACACTTCCCTGGGGACGCCTCAGGTCAGTCGCCCCAACTGCAGTGCCATTAAGGGACCGCCAGCTCCCTGGTGAAGCCTCAGGGACCTGCCTCCCTTTTCTTCTTAGATGGGGTGCACAGGGGTCATAGGCGTAATCCCCAGAGTTCCCTGTCCCCCTCACTCTCCGCTGTGGGTACAGGAGGGTGGCCACACTTCCCTGGGGACGCCTCAGGTCAGTCGCCCCTGCTGCAGTGCCATTAATAGGCAGCCAGCTCCCTGGTGAAGCCTCAGGAACCGGCCCCTATTTTCTTCTTGGTAATGTAGATGGGTGCACAAAGGTCCCTATGCAATCATAGAGCAGCCTCTGTCCCCTTGAAGTGCATGTAAAGACGTACGCTCCCTGGTGCATAGCCACCAGGAATAGTCCCACAGCAAGGTCTTCTTCATTAGGGTAACCCCCTCCCTGGGGGAGCTTCAAGGAGGGGTTCCCTCACGGCAGAGTCTATGGCTGCTGTTCTGTGCTGCATACAAAGTCTTTGAAACTGCTGCATGGTCCTCTGTCGTTGAAAACCTGTCCCGTTGAAAAACCTGTCCTGTCCTGGGGAGCAGTCCTCATATCTCTCAGCAGCGCCTCCAATTGTAACCCTTCTATGGTACCCCACCCGACATGAGATTGGGGGGTACACTCCTTCTGGTCACTCTGAGTGGTCTGGGTGCTGTGACCTGCTGGTAAACAGGAGGGCTGAGGGCTCCGCGGTGTTGTGGGGAGAACCAGGACAGGGACAGGAGGTGGTGTGGGACAGGGTACCTTGCTCTCTCTGGGTGGTGCAGTGCCTCCAGCCAGTAGGGATCCCCTGGGGTCTCCAGAGGAGAGACCCCCACTGACACTCCATTCTCCTCACACCAGGAACAGTGATACACACACACAGCAGCTTCTTTCTGTGGTTCTTTATTCAGAGCAGCATACACAGCATACAGCAGAACATCATAGGCCTGATCTGGCTCTCTGCATTTCTGCTCATGGCAGCTTAACTTCCCCTCCCTCCTCACCCAGGGGGGGCAGGAGGGGCAGGAGGGAGAGAACTCTTCTTGGCTTGCTATCTCTCTGAAGACTCCTGATCACTAACTGAATTTGGGAATATGTCTCAATTTGAATATCCTCAGGGAGTGTCTCTAGCTTTGAATCATTACAACTCAAAGCTGGATACCGATTGGCTCACACACACATCAGGGGGTGTTCCAACCCATATCCACCCTTTGGATTAACACATTCAAATGTTGCTTAGGTCTGCCCCTGAATATTGCTACATACTCAGAGCTGAAATGCAAAACAGACCAACTGGAGGAATTAACCTTTCCACTGCCTGTTCTAACAGGACTGACAGAGGAAAGGCCCAGAATTAGCTATAGCTGCCGAAGGCCAGGCTATAGTAGTATCAGAGCCCCCCTTCTTATCCATTTACTTGAAGTCCCTCTCACTGGGCCTCCTGCTGTGATCCTGGTCTGTATAACCTTTCTAACACTGCTTTGGAACTGCACTTCCTCAGGGGTACTGAACACTGTGAATGGGGATCTGCTTGTAGGGCTGATCCCCAGACATAACGGTGGCACTTCCTTCTTTGCATACAGAAGCATGTCTGCATTCCCTCTCTGGGGACATGCTATTACTTAATCTGGCCATAGCACAAAGGAAATAAACAATTGTGGTGACCTGACCGCTCAGCCTAATACTCATATCTAGTCAAAATAAGACATGTTGCAAATAGGAAAAAAATGGTATCTATTCACAAGGTAGGTCCCAGAGGGGGACCAGAAAAGATCCTATGTTATGCACTCACTGTGGAATATATAAGGATGGGATGTCTCATGGGCTACTAGTCCACCAATTATATTCCACAGTGGGTGCATAACATATGTATTCACATGGTAGAAGATCCAAACACAAAGGATCATGACTGATGGGGACACAATAAAGGGGGTGGGGGGTGGGGTTGACCTGAACTATACTCTGGGGAAAGCCTTCCTTGTCTCTGAGCTGTGATGCTTCTCTTTAGCTGCCATCCTGGCACTGGAACTGGAACTCTCCCAGAGTCCCATACTCCTCTCCTATATACAGTACGTCTGATAACACAGTCTGATGTATCATCACTGGGTGGAGCTTACCTTCTACTCTACTGTTCACTCCTAGGGTACCTTTAGTAAGACACCAGGATGAGGGGGTTACATGTACAAATGCAGCAAAGCAGCAGTATGTTGCTGGCCCATCTGGCAACAAAGGGGTAAATAAATGGAAACAGAAGCTTCCCATAAGATAATTGCATACCTTATTTGATATATACTGTATATGTAACTTTTTGTATAATGTATGTGGCAATTCTGGCTTTAAAGGTGTTACCACTTTTATGTTTTAAAAAAGCACATTGTTTTATTAAATAAATCTACATTGAAGGGGTCTCTAGGTCTCCTAACAACTGAATGTGTATAATGTGAGTAATAAGAGGATATAACACACACAAAAATGATGGTGATAAATATTTTTTTTATTAATTTGCGTTCTTGTGTTATACAAATGACACTACAGAGATGTGAACATTCAACAACCCAACAAAGTGATAGTGGAGGGTTTTAGACCAAAATTAATATTTTATGGAAAATAGCTGTTTTTTTTAAATTTATTAATGAAGTCTCCACTGAAGTCTGGGATACCAATGAAAAAACAGTGAGACTGATTCCAAATCTGTGAAATTCACAGAAAATCAGAGAGAAGACTATATATGTCAACTTCCAGGGACCAAAATAACTGGGAATTTAGGGTTATTGATGAAAAGAATGAACTTTAAAGGAAATATACAGACTATAAAGAGTGGTACTCCATAGAAGTCTTTGGGAGTGATGCTAAAATGACTTGAGACAGTTCTGCAGAAGGTACAGCCCTCTGCATCAAGCACACAGCAATGCAAATACTGTCTATGCCAGCAGCATTCAACTGTGTATAGCACACCCCTCCTTCTCTCTCCCACAGTCCTTTGCACCGAGCATATGACGTCAGAGCAGTGCTACCACTGCACACCTCTGCTGTCTCTGACTGTGCTTCTGCACCTGGATGTATATAAACCCCAGCATGATGGGAGCCCCTGAGCACTGGAACTGCCACCTCAGCCTCCTTCTCTCCCTAATATTGATAGTATGTGCAGTGTCTGCAGCTGATCCCTTGGACACCCAGCTGGGGGACATCAACTCCTGCAAGAAGCAATGTCAGCTCATCTTCAAGCACAAGAGCTCAGCTGAAGTAAGTGCCCTTTGGCTTGTGTGCAACCCTACAATACTGCATCCCTCTGTCCATAGTGGGATGGTGGGTATCTTATAGGAATTGCACATCCGTGCCATTAGATATGCAGCATGAACTGCTTCTGTTTGCACTGGGAGAGGGACCAAAACAGGCATCCATGTTTAAAGGGCTCCCTGTAACCAGCTGAAATTCACAAGCTGCTGGATCCTACACTTTCACACCATTAGTGCTGCAAAATGTTCTATTCTATTGATCTAGATCAGCTAATAATTTACCCTTTAATGTCCAGCAGCGATGATGTTATGTAATCTTACAAAGCAGTGGCTACTGGCTAGTTAATTGATTTTTCATTAGCACTCAAGATTGCATGTCACACATAAAAAATAAATATCAATGCAAAATAATTTCATTAAAATGTGATGCATTTGAGTTTAACATGTTAAAATACATAGCAAATTGCATTTATTTTTTAATATGTTGTATAATTAATATGAACACATCATTGTTTCTAACTATACCTGTACAGGCTGAATACGCTGAAAATGGATATTTATTATCAGCTCTCATAGGTAAATCCAAAGGCTGGCTTTATTTTTCTGGTTATCCCCTCTTGCTTTTCCTCCGCCACCTGATCAATGGATGTGGATTCCCAGTGGGAAACCTTTTGACAGCATTAGATCACTAGAGAAAAAAACGTGCACACGATTTTTTTCTTTTCTTTTTAGCAATGTACAATATGAATGAAATAAAAGTGTATATATTTTACATTGAACTGGATGTATCAATGCTGTACAATTTATCACATTCTGTTATATGCTGCTAGAAGACTTAAATCAGTAGGGAAGATAAAAGAAGCACTGAATGTATTGCAGAATAAATTATTAGTACGGTATAATTATATATTACAAAATTATACATAACGAAACATTAGATCTATATTAATAATACACTCACGTGTGAACAACCATTTCTTGTGTGTAATATATATGTATTCCTGACAGCAATGTGGTGACATGTGGTTTTGAACCAGAGCAGTGTAAAATCAGCAAGTGTGTTATTTGCATAATGGGAAATTAGCTTGCATGTTTCTGCACGGTTTTCATAATGTGAGCAGGTGTGTTTGCTAGTCAATGAATCTGTTTTCATTGCCTGTCTCCCTGGATTATAATATGTTGCACTTGTAGGCCAAGAATAATATAGTATTCAATATACAGCACTCTGTGTGTGGCTGTTTTATTAGTCTCTTGTCTGCAAAAAAAAAATCCCCTCAACACCAGATTTATCAAAGGAAAAATCTAATCTAATTGTAGTTTTTCTTTGATTCATTTGGCTGCTGGTTTCTACGCCTGCTTTGCACCTGGGAGGCCATGATGAATAACCTGTTATGTTCTTATCTTAAGGCAAAATACTCTTCATAGAAAATGTTGACGTAAATACATGTTTATTAATTGTTTTGTTTTTTTTATTCAGAAAATAAACGTTTTTTTTACGAAGAACGCAGATTGTTATATAAATGTAATGAAGATGTTTTATTTGTGAGTGCTTTAATGTCTGATAATAACGCTTCTATTTGAATAACAGAATATACTGGGGGGGGTTTCAATTTAAAGCAGCAGTTTGCGCCGTTCGCTATTTTCTTGCATTTGTTTTTACATTAAGCAATGTATTCTTGCCTTTTCCAACACTGTTTTTATCTTTATGCTTCGTTCAAGAGATATAAGCAGTTGAAATCTTATTTTATAAAATGTTTTACTAGGAAATAATACATTGAGCGTTACCTCTCGTTTTCAAGTATGTCCGGGAGGTTAAAATGGAGCTCTCCCAGAGCTCATTGCAGTCTAAAGTTACCATAGTGTATCATGATAACCTCAGATGCTAGTGCAGGGGTCTCCAACCTTTTCTGTAATGAGATCTACTTGTGATCAATGAAAATTTTCCCAAGCTACTAAAACATACAGTATATTGAAAATATCCCCCCCACACACACACAATACCCCACCACCACACATAAACACACACAATACTCGCACAATACACACCACAGACTTACCTCAGGAGGGAGGCCTCCAGTTCCGTACGTGAAATGTGAAAATTGAGCCCGGGCGGGCCAAACTTCTGGCACGAGAGAGGCCCGGCACAACTAGAGGCCCGGCAGCCAGATGCAGAAGTTGGGCCTGACCTCTAGCCGGGTCAAACTTCCAGCGCCGGCCGGGCCCCCCACAGCCACCGGAGCCACGGCGGCACTGCTTAGGGGCGAGCTACCAGTCACTCGCGATCGACATGTTGGAGACCCCTGCGCTAGAGATTAAGAAAATCATAATTTTAAAACCAGCAAAAATTCTATAGAACTTTTAGTACCAAAAGTTCTAAGGAAACGGTCCAAATTGGAAAAATTTTACTATTTTGCTGTTTTTAAAGTGGCGAAAAAGTAGCCCACAATATTAAAGAAAAGTTTTTTGTTTTTTTTTAATTGCAGAAGCGAAAGTTCGTGCAATGTCCATTGACTTTTTTTTTTAGACTTGAGCAAAGTTGTTGTGAACTTGTGGATCAAAGCAAACTTTTTCGGCAAAACAAAATGAGTGAATGCATTTGGTGAAACGATCGTCGGGTGTCCACGTGTGATGTCGAACGCCTGTGCTTAATCGCCTGTAACACAATGTTATAGCGGGTGCGTGCTGGGAAAATCTGTGCTGATGCTGTGATATGGGAGGACATGTGCACTGCCGGTTGAAGGCTCCGGAAACGATAAGTCGTGAGAATCGCTCTTATGTTACCTTTTGGATTCTTGTTTCCCTTATTTTAGACATTTATCACTGTGACTGTCTTTTCCTATTACACAGCACGTTACTTTGACGTGTCTCTATATGTGTAACACTGTTTTATTCTGTTTTTTTTTTTTTTTTTAGATGCTGTCTTCTTGTATGGATTAATAAATATATTGTGATTTATCAGAACCTGTTATGTGCCACTTTTTTGAAGATTTCTACCTCTTAGCTTTGGGAGGTTTTTCGTGTGTGTGTGTGTGTGTGTGTGTGTGTGTGTGTGTGTGTGTGTGTGTGTGTGTGTGTACATGTACATTAGCTGTAACCGGTGTAACATTAGTAAGTCTTAAAGCTGCAGTTCCAGCAATATCCTACGTGTGTATTTTTTGTTGTTGTTTTTTTTAATCAGTTCTGTACTATTAGAAAATAGTTGTAGCATTTAAAAAAAAAATGTAAAAACATTTTTCATGTATTCTAATGTAACAAGCATTTTTGTTTCTATAGCAACCATTTTCAAAGTCACATCCCCTTCCTCTTCTGAGATAGGCTCTGGCACACCCCTTCTGCCCTCTCTCTAGCAGTGCACCAATTGTATCTAGTGCCTGCCTGGTCATATGATGTTCCACACAGAATATTGCATCTTGGGTCCTCTTCTGCTGCACTGACAGGGATTTAGTGAACCTCCAAGCCGAATCTTTGCCGATCGATCACAGGAGAACGGATCGATCAGCAACTTAGCTAATCATTTGTCAGTGTGCAGATTGTATTGATGCACATAATGAGTGGAGATATTTATTTTTTATGGCAGATTGAACTGCCGCTGACCGCACTCATGCTTTAGAGCGGTGACGTCACCAACTCTCCAAGCATCAGCAATCGGCTGTCCTGCAAGAATTTTAGCGCAGGAGTGGGGGGCGTGGCTATTAAGGGAGGGGGCGTGGCATTGGCTGGATCAAGGCTCTCTCTCTCTCCTGTCCGGGGGCGTGTCGGGGGGCGGGCCAGTGACATCATTGGGCGAACCGCTCACGTGACCAGCCCTGCGCTCCCGTGAGCGCCGAAACGAAAAAAAATTAAGAGCTACGCCTGCGGAAACGTGTGCGAGCCCCTGCTAAAGCCGCTCTCATTGCGGCTGCAGGGGCTCACTGACAAGCGTCAGCGCGCCGCAGCACGGGTCACCGGATAAGCGCTGACCATGGACTCAGCCTTACTCCTCCATCATGCCCTGTTCCTCTTTGCACTCTCCTCCCCTCTCTTTGCCCTCCCTGCCTTACTGTGTCTGCTCCTCTCTGTGCACACTACACTCCCTATTCATCTACTCCCTACTCCTTACTCCTTACTCATCTGTCTCCTCCTCTCCTTCAGACAAATAAAAAAGAAAAATAAAGTGCGCCAAATATAGATGTAACTGTAAATAGTGGCTGAAAATAATATATGATAGATACAAAAAACAAACAACAAAAAACATGTGACATGAACCAGTCCGGAGCGTATAGGGTCTTGCTGAATGAGTTAAATAAATGTGTAAGAGTACCACAACCCAATTAATACCGCAGCTTCTTGAAACAGGGAACCCCAGTCCCTGATGAAAACGTGACAGCAGAAAGAAAAAAGTTAGAAGCGCAGTCAAAAAGGGGTAGTGGTCAAACTAAACACCTTTAATATAAATCGTGTCCTTAGGATCAACTTCCAGGACAACAGGAAAAATACAATATAAAAATCAAAAACAATGTTTGAAATAAATGCTGTGCAAATGGAACTGCTATGCAATTGCACTCAATGGGTCTCCAAGGGGTTAAAAGCGGGAGGTTCCCGGTGGAAAGTCAGAGTCCTGAAAGCCGTGCGCTGCCCGGGCAACTGTCGGTATAGAGGGGTACCCCAGGGCTGAGCCAATACTCAATGGGCTCACCCTGTATCCACTGTTGGTCCATGGGGGTCCGATGGCTCTCTCCAATCCCGCAGCTTGCTCCGGTCACGCTGAACAGGTAGACGATACTGCACAGCCCTCCGGGTGTCCGGGTCTGATGTCACTTCCGGCTATGACACACAGACCCTTCCCGGTTGTCTCTGGGCTGTGTCCGTCAACTCCGATCCTCCTCCACAATAGTAATAGCCGATGAACAGGCAAACAAGCCTGAAGCAGGTGCTGCTGCCTGGAGCCCAATTCGTGATGTTGCTGCACTGAATGGAAGCAAAACCCTATGCTCCTCCTCCTACGCGTTTCACCATTAGATGGCTTCGTCAGGGATATCACAGCACCAGTCCAATGATAATTTATAGCCTTGCTAATTGCACTATTGGTCCATGGGGGTCCGATGGCTCTCTCCAATCCCGCAGCTTGCTCCGGTCACGCTGAACAGGTAGACGATACCGCACAGCCCTCCGGGTGTCCGGGTCTGATGTCACTTCCGGCTATGACACACAGACCCTTCACGGTTGTCTCTGGGCTGTGTCCGTCAACTCCGATCCTCCTCCACAATAGTAATAGCCGATGAACAGGCAAACAAGCCTGAAGCAGGTGCTGCTGCCTGGAGCCCAATTCGTGATGTTGCTGCACTGAATGGAAGCAAAACCCTATGCTCCTCCTCCTACGCGTTTCACCATTAGATGGCTTCGTCAGGGATATCACAGCACCAGTCCAATGATAATTTATAGCCTTGCTAATTGCAAATGATCAAATTGATCCTCATTAAACTATGACAATGATTGAATGATACTAATGTCTCAATGGACTAGTGCTAGTGATATGAATGACTGGTACATGTCACAAAAACAGAAAATACACAATTGAACAAAATTGATTACAAATAATTTGATTGAAAATAATATATTAATGTATCTGATTATAATAAAAATTAATAAAAAGTTTACTAGACAGTTAAAAACACATATTGTACAATGTATACACATACAAACACCATAATCACATAATATAAAAACAAGTGGAATGAATGTGTATGTTAATAGAACAATCATAAAATAGTTAAAAAAATCTTTAAAAAATCTAAACATAGTTAAAACACTCATTAATTAAAAAGATATAATATGAAAACAAATAATGACTAATGGAAAGCTAAAATATCCAACTCCTCATTTAAACCCACTGGACTCATTGTTTGTAATTTGAAGATCCAGTACTGTAGGTCTCCTGTTTTCTAAGCTGTAATAGTCTATCACCCCTCATGGTTGTTTTACTAATATGTTCGATACCCACAATGGATAGTCCCTCTATATTCCTATTGTGGGTTGTTAAAAAGTGTCTCCCCCATGGCTAAGGAAACCTTTCAAAATGTTTCTTCTATGTTCAGTAAAACGTTCCTTTAAACTTCTCTTTGTGCGACCTATAGTTGCCCGGGCAGCGCACGGCTTTCAGGACTCTGACTTTCCACCGGGATTCTTCTGCTTTTAACCCCTTGGAGACCCATTGAGTGCAATTGCATAGCAGTTCCATTTGCACAGCATTTATTTCAAACATTGTTTTTGATTTTTATATTGTATTTTTCCTGTTGTCCTGGAAGTTGATCCTAAGGACACGATTTATATTAAAGGTGTTTAGTTTGACCACTACCCCTTTTTCACTGCGCTTCTAACTTTTTTCTTTCTGCTGTCATGTCCTCCTCTCCTTGCTTTCTCTGTCTTTCCTCCCTCATGTACACACTGCTCTCAGCTTTCTCTCTCTGTCTCCCCTCCCTTGTTCCTCTCCTTGAGGAAGCATTCAGGTTGCTGCTTAGCAACCCTGTAACAGCGGAACCTTTGTCCTGAAACGTGTGTGTGTGCGTGTGTGTGTGCGTGTGTGTGTGTGTGTACCCCTGAGGACCAAAACGTCGGGTATGGATGTGATCTGTGTTTTAATAAAGTAATATTTTATCATTTTTTCTTTAATCTTCTTGTGCTGGTACAGAATTCATTTCAGTTTTGAATGTTAAACGTGTATGTGATCTATATTATATTAATAATATATAATATAAAAATAAACATTTTTTTTCCTCTGCCGCACACGAAATAAAAGATTCTCGGACCTTCAATATCTGTGTAGCATATTTATTGCAGAGAACTCTAATCGCACAACGTTTCAGGGAGTTTAACCCCTTCGTTAGGTTCACAAAAAGTATGATGGAATATACAGTATAATAGAGTGTGTGTGTGTGTGTCAGTGGCGTAGCTAAAGACTGGGGCCCCGCTCCCCCCCTGTCGCCGGCCTATCTGTCTCCCTTCAGATAGAGACAGGCTTGGGAGGGTAGGAGGAGAGCGGAGGATGCCGGCTCCGGAGTGCGGAGCTGATCACGGAACAGCTGTAGGGAGGGGGAGGTGTTCCTGCTTAAATACTTCCAGCCAGCAGGTGGCGCTGCAGAGCACTCCATAGCTGCTCCTCTCTACATCTCCCGGTTCCGTTTGTGTGTGTGTGTGTGTGTTTGTAATGCATTATGTGCATGTATATGTTGTATATTTAGTGGGGGTTTTATATGTTGAATATAAATATGTATGTGTATATGGTGTGTGTGTGTGTGTTACACTAATGTTGCATGTTTGGGGTGTGTGTGTGTGTGTGTGTGTGTGTGTGTGTGTGTGTGTGTATATGGAAGGAGAGATAGGAGGGGGGAGAGGAGATGATGGGGAGAGATGATGAGGGGGAGAGAGCAGGGGAGCACAATCTTTTTCTCCTGCACCCCCTCCCCCTTTGCTGGCTCTCTTCCTCTCCACGCCCCCCACCCCACCCCACCTTGGGTCCAGCGGCATGACATCACGTTGCCATGCGACACGTCTCCAGAAGCCATCTGACCCAAGGTAAGTGAAGTTTACAGATGCCTTCGCCGCTTCCCTGGCATTAAAGTGCAAAGGGGCCTCTGTAAACCCTGCGCCCCCTGTAGATAATCTCACGTGCCCCCCAGTTTGCGCACCTCTGCGATAGAGTATCTTGGAGAGGATGGGAGGGAGAAAAAATTCTAGTCAGTATTAATGGGGCCCTGATATTTATTTGTGCCCGCGAATGTCTGTCTACGCCACTGGTGTGTGTGTGTGTGTATTATCGTAAGCTCTTTGAGCTAGGGATTTCCTATTCTGTTTATTTCCCATGATTGATGCTCTTCTGTTGAACCTGCATAAGTAGTTCTCTATTTTTTTTTTATTTCTCATGCTTCTACTATAAAACAGGGAATAGTTTTATGATATTCATGGGCAAAATAATAAAAAATGAAATTAATGTAATTGATCATTCATCCTTACGCGGAAAGTTTTCCTTATTTTACATTTTTATTTTTGACCTCTAATTCTTATCTGTTCTGATACTGATTGTTCTGCAGTTATTCGTGGAGGAATTATAATAACTTTACAATGAAAGGCAGTGGGAAAACATTTGCTGACCATGAAAACAATAAAAGCGAAAATAGTGATTTAAAAAATACAGATTCAGTTATACCGGAGGCACCAAGCCCCTAATCTTTTAAATACATCACTGCCATTAGTGGTGTGTGTGTGATTGAGTGATTGAAGTATATAGAGATGCGTGTTTGTATATTTATGAAATATATGGAGATGTATGTACAGCACCATACATGTTTTAAGTTATGGTGGGTGAAAAAGGCAACAAGAAACCCCCACCGTATTGCATATAGCAAATAAAAAGATCACTTGTGAGCACAATCACATGTCTTAGACAGGTCTACAACCCTGCCTCTCACCATTATCTACTTAATGTGTACACAACTTAAAATGTGTACAGTATGTTAAATCCTACTGCCTTGAAAATTGCAAAGCCAGTACAACCAACTGATGAGACCCATTAAGGTTGAAACATGTCTGTGAGTGGTTTCTCTGGCTTTGCATCTGATTCCCATGCTGTGCTTAAAAGCTGTGTTAACAGCGAGCATTAACTTATAAGGGTTCCATGTAAAAATGGATTTCAGGCAAAAGGTGAGACGGTATGCTCATTTGCATGTCATTTCCCATAATCCCTTGCTACAGTGGAAGCACTATATGCTAAGTGATATTGGTAAAAGGAAGGGTTGCAGACCTGTCTAAGACATGTGAATGTGCTCACAAGTGATCTTTTTAAACACACACACACACACACACTTATTTGCAGAATTATTCATCCACCTGCACATTTTTCACATTTTGTTGGCACATGATTGTACTTCATGATGCTTTCAAATTAGACTTCACATGTAGAATCTACAAAAAAAGATTAGATACAGATAGTGCTTAAAGAAGTAAGATTTACGGAGAATAACAGATTCATCTCAGTTGCATAAATATTCAACCCATATGCTTCTGCAGCTATAAATGAGCTCAGATGCAAATGAATTGTTGGAAAGCTCACAAAAATGAGTGAAACGGTTTCAGCGTGTGTATAATCAAAGTGGTTTAACTGGTAGATCATTTCCCTCAGGTATATAATGACTTTCAAGCTGCAACTCGCATACTGATCCAACGAAGCAATCTTGAAGACCTAGGAACTTTCCAAACAAGTCGGATAGAGAAGCACTAAGTAGGAGAAGAGGGCAAGAACATTTTCAAACGTGCTGATTATCCCTCTCGGCACAGTGAAATTCATCATTAAGAAGTGGAAGATGTATCATAATACCCAGACACTACCCAGATCAGGTCGCCCTCCCAAACTGAACAGTCGGGCAAGCAGGAAACTGGTTCGGATGTCACTCTAAAAGCCAGCAATGACCTTGAGAGATCTGCAAAGTTCAGTGTCTGAGATGGGAGTCCGTGTTCACCCATCGACAATAAGCCGGTCTCTACACAAAGCTAACCTGTATGGACGGGAGGTAAGAAATAAGCCATTACTCCAGAAGGCTCCTCTTAAATCACGTATGGAGTTTGCGAAAAAGCATATAGATGATACTGCAGACGTGTAGAAAAAGGTTTTGTGGTCAGAAGAGACAAAAATTTAACTTTTTGGTCTAAATTCCAAGCGTTCCATCGGGTGCAAGCCCAACACTGCACATCACCTCCAGTAAACATTATCCCAACTGTCAAGCACGGTGGTGGCAACATCATGTTACGGAGATGCTCTTCAGCTTATCTGGATAGAGGGGAGAATGCATGGTGCAAAATACAGGCGAATCCTTGAGGAAAACCTGTTTGAGTTCAGCCAAGACTTTGAAACTGGGGAGGAACTTCACATTTCAGCAGGACAAAGACCCGAAGCACAAGGTCAAAGCCACTCTGGAGTAATTGAACAAGAAGAGAATTAATGTTCTTGAGTGGCCCAATCAAAGTCCTGACTTGAACACAATCGAACATTTATGGCGAGACTTGAAGATTGCAGTCCGTCAACGATCCCCAACAAACCTATCAGAACTGGATCAAATCTCCCGTGAAGAATGAGCAAACATTTCACCATCCTACCGTACAAGGCTAGAAGATAAGTGTTGAGTTTAACCACTACACCTTGGTAGCTTAGAATAAAAAAAAGTTTGTTTGAAAAATTGTTCATACATTATATGAAATTCAACAAAATGTGACATTAACGGTAGAGGGTGAATACGTCTGAAAACCACTGTATGTACAGTATATCTATCTGCATCTGTTCACGCTTGTTTGTTCTCATTTGGTATGTCATTCTGTTTGGGCCATTTATATCAATCTGTTCCTGCACTGTACCGCACTACAGAATATGTTGGCGCTTTATAAATAAACGATAATATATAATGCAGATTTTTCTTTCTTTAAAAAAAAAAAATCTGGCATAGTACTACCCCCCTCCTCTCCCCCACACACACACAATTGGAGAATCTTATGATTGACATTGCATACACAACTCTCACACATTTTAAATATGCTAAATATCCTTATGACTGACATACTATACTGTGTTTTCTGACAGTACATTTACTAGCAGTAGCTCCTTGGTAAATAACGCAACCCAATTCTGAAAGTTGAATTTAAAGCCGCAAAAAGTTTTTTCATTACATGATTAAAATTAATCATGTTCACTTAATTAATCATCAATTAAGTTAATTTCAGCTCCAGGGACCCCCTGCTTCCAGAGATCCTTACATCCACAGCGGTGCTGGTATCTCTGTGGAGTTTAAATATCCAGGTCACGCAAGCCAATAGGAAGCCGCAAGGGATGATGTCACAGCTTCTTATTGTCCCGCGTGACACGGGACATTTCAGCCGCGTTTCGTCAGGCACACAAGTTCCCTGGCTGCAGATACAGGCACCCACTATGGAGGTAAGTATGTCTGGAAGCAGGGGGTCCCTGGAGCTGAAATGTAGTTCAGCTCCAGAGACCCCCTGCTACAATCCTGTAATTACAAAAAATTGTGCAGTGCTACAGGTTGCCCCCACTTTAATAGAGATATTGCATATTTATTGCAAAGCATCATTTACAGGTTGTGCTGCGTAGTAAAAGGCCAGCCTAAGATGTCTACATTAATATTGCATGTGTGATTTTTATATATACGGCAGCTTTTCAGATGCTGGTGTCACAGTCCTCTAAGAATCCAATATAAGGACCAGTATGGTTACTGAAATACCCCACGTTACATTCCTTTATCCGTCATGTCTGCATAGCTGATCATTACTCTTGATTAGTGTGGTTGCAGAGAAATCCATACTGAAGCTATCCCGTTCGCCACTTAATGATGTGACTCACTTTATATATTAGCATGCAATGCTTACAGCAGCACGTTTAGGATATAGCTGCGGGGCTTAATGTTCCAACACTCCCAGGTGCATAATACCATATATTCTAAATTATTTGGTGTCTCCGTATTAAGAAAAGACATTCAAATAATTTTAAAAGAAGCAGATAAACTTCTAAAAATGAAGAACTCCTAAACATATTTATATATATATTTTTTTTTACAGTGTGATTATATATGTATATATATTTGTTAATATGCATGTAACACTGGTGCAAAAAAAACAAAAACATATACTTATTATTTCTGGTATGGAAAATATGGCGCAATACACTCTCAGTGATGTCATAGCCCTCCCTAAAAATACTAAACCATGTAAGTATGATAAAAGTTATATACCGGTAGTAAACGTATAAGAGCGTCTCAAAGTTGGAGCTTCGTTTTGAAGACAATTGTCTGGATATACACAGTATTATTTAAAGTACAAATTAATCTGTCCTTAATGCCATACTTCCTAGTACTATATGGATGTGTAAAAGTGTTTTCTTTAATGAGGCAAATGCAGTTAAAGCAGCCCAAGCATCAAAAGACGCCTGGCTTCGGCAACAAAAAGTGTGTCCTCGATGTGGAATACTTGTCTATAGGGTCAGTAACTACACACATGTTTCTCCCCATCCTATATCCAAACATAGGTTCATTCTGGAACACGGAGGGAAGGCGATTGTCGGGTAAAAGGATGTTGATGTGTGTGATAGTAGGAGAGGCTGAGGTTAATTTGTTAGCGATGAGAAGTCTCTTGCCAGTAGCCTTATACTTGGTGCTCGGCCGAATAATTAATTTGATCCTGTTGACGTTCTTCACTTTTATAATACATTTCTCAATGCCACAAGTGGTGTCGCCTGTTTGGGCTTTTGATCTTTTTGCGGGGGTTGTAGTGTTTACTGCAGCGGTTTCCAACATTTTGCTTTAAGAGGACTGGTGGGGGAAAACCAAACAAGACTTGGAGGTGCAGTTAATACTACAAAGGGCTGATATTTTAGGCATGCTGCCGTATATATAAATAAACAAAATTACAATTGAATAAATGCAGTTTTACATTCACTCTCTCCCCCTCCCTCTCACTTCCCGTCTAACTCAATCCCCTCTACTCACACTCAATCCCTCCGCCCCCACCCCACACACACCCCACACACACACACAATCAGTGGGAAGTTGCAGAGCTCAGCTGAGCGTGCGGGTTGAAGTCGCCAACAGGGAGAAGCAGGCGGGGGGCGGAGGAATTGGCCCGGGAGGGAAGAGAGTGAGCGTGGGTGGGTGGCCTCACCCTTTGGAGACCACAGGTTTACTACACCCACTGTAACACTTTCTTTATTTCGGTCACTTTTTGGAACCGCTGGTGATCTGAGATCAATAGGTATCCTGTTGCTTGATAAACATTATCCTTTTTGTGTAGGTTTACTGGCCATCCAGTTCTTTTACCCAGGCTTTGCAAAGAAGCATTACAGACATCCATTCTTTTTCTTTTTTTTAATAGATCAGTTCTGTAGTATTACATAATACTTACTGCATTAAAAAAAAAAAAAAAAACTCTTAATGATCTTTTTAATGTACTGAGCATCCTTTCCTTTGGTTGCTATAGCAGGCTCTGGCACACCTCTTTTTGAGCTTTGCTGTGACAATTTGTTGCCAAAATCTTTCACTAACAGATCTCTTCCCAGCAGGAGACTGGCTGAGTTGAAAGCTGTAACAATACACAATGTTACCCTTTGTAATATACGGTTATATTGTAATTGTTGTGTTCCACTGACTGAAGTATATATTTAAAGGCGGCCATTAGGTGAGCCCAGGGACCAGGATATTCGCTGATCAATCGGCAGCTTAAGTAATTCGTTTTCATTAAAAGTACTCATGCTGCATATCGTCGTTGTAGCGGTAAAACTCATTAAGTATATTTGTGGCAAAAACTCACCAGATGCATTTCCTGACTTGAAATTTCGTGTATTTCTACTGAAAAACTCTTTAAGTGCCTATTTAGTCATAGTTCAGAGTTACCAAAACCTAAAGCCCATTAAGTATGATTTTGAAATAATGTCCAAAAGAACATTTGATCACCTTTTCCTCAGGACTCAAAGAATGTAAATTAATGACTTTTACCGCTACAACGACAATATATTAAACCTCCCCCTTATTCCCCCCGTCAGATGTGATCTCCGGGGTGGAATATCCCCTTTGGATACATTTATCCCCCATGATGAGCTGTTGAAGAGGAATATCTTTATCATTGACTATATGGGCCACTCTAATGAACTGTGAGGTTACCGTAAGGTAGTACTTTCTTCAGTTTGGTGGGTGGAAGCTACTAGCATGCAATAAGGAGGTCCTAGCAATCGGCTTCGTAAAGAGGATGGTATCAAATCTGCCATCAATCCTAGGGATTTGCGCAAGAAGTTACTGTACTGTCACCTCACTGTAGGTTGCTGTAAATTTAATAGTTGTTTGGAGAGCATTCAAATGGTCAATGGATAACTAAGTCTTCCCGTCTGCCAGTCCATAAATAAAACCAATCATCATTGTACTGCATGTACTGCTGCGACACACTTTATTCGAGCAAATACCCAGTATGTACCTGGCAGATACCTGGAATGCGCCGCTCCTCACCTCTGACAAGCCCCGTTGCATTTGCCTTCCCAGCCTGGGTTCATGCCTGGCTGATGGGCGGCTGATCTGTTAAATGATAATGATTAGGATTTAATAGGCTGCAATGCTTCGCGTGTCTACCAGATGGCATAAATTCATGAATTGTAATGCAGTATATATATATATACTGTGCAGTATTGCAGCCAGCGGGAATAAAATGCTTCAATCCCTGCCTGGAAAATAACTCAATGCACTCGGGCAGAAAACAGTCACAAACCTCAATATACCCGGGTATACCCGAATTCGTGGGACTAGCCGAGCTCGAATAAAGTGTGTCGCCAGTGTACATTAACCCATAGGGTATTTACTGTATGTACTGTTGGATTATATGTGTTTTGTTTTAGAAGTGTGCATATATGCGTGTGAGGGTGCCATGTTCGATCCCATGGCCGTCCCAGTCATTTGCAAAAAGAATTTGTTTTCAAACTTGTAATGGTTTTTATGAAGTAGAAAATGTGCCAATAACAAAAACCTACAGGGGTATAAAGGCTTTAAGCGCCGCCCCTCCTTTGTAACGCTAAACCAAATAACGTCACACCACACAAGGTTGGAAGAAAAGGTCACAGCTTTATTTTAACACCCGCTGTTAAAATCAACCTGCCTGCCCGCCGGCCAAGCAGGATCCATGCGAAATGGGGGGGGGAGATCCTTGCCCAGACAGCCAGCAATCGGCCCACTCCCTCCCCCCGCCTGTATCATGTGCATGGGGGGGAGATCCTTGCCCAGACAGCCAGCAATTGGCCCGCTCCCTCCCCCCGCCCAAAAGCACTGTAAAATGGTAGGGGGAGATCCTCGTTCAGCCGATGTTGGGCTGCTTCCCTCCCCCTCCCGCCCCTAGTGTCAGCTTAGGCCCAGCCCTAAAACTGGCGCCCAGCCTTTTACCAGCGTTGATTGGGCATAGGCCGGCCCGGCCCTACAGCCGGCGCATCCAGCCTGCCGCGCTGTTCTAGGGGCTCCAGCTGACAGGCGGACCCTAAAGTCCTCGCCCGTTCTCCATCTCCTGAGCTTGGCTGGCGCGGCAGCTCCGCTGTGACGAGGAGACAAACTGCTCCTGTGTGATACAAAACCATGTTAATATAACATTCCAACAGTTTAAGACAATAGCAAAAATTGGGGATGGGTGGGTGGGAATTCCGTTAGCTCTGACTCTTCCCCCCAGGGACCCTCTCCTTATACCCTCTCACCCCCCTCCAACTAGATGGGAGGGGACAAGCAACCTTCCCACTCCATGGGGGAAGGGGGGTTATCCGACCCCCCAGCTCACGCCAATCAGGACGTCGCAGCCCTTAAGGAGCCTACGACCCCATTTTGGGGCCTCTGTCTCATCATCTCTGTATAATGGATTGTATGTAATGAGAGATCTGGTTGCTTCCAAACCATTATGTGGTATACAGTGATGACATGTGCATAGTGACCAGTATACAGTGCGTGATTGTTGTGTCTCGTAAACAAAATCAGTAGTGTCTTTGAGAGCCTGGGAGTGTTGTAACTCAGGGTTGCAAAAGGTAATCGATGAATTGTGATATGGGTTGGCAGATCGCACCTATCACTGCTAGAATTGGACTGTCTCGTGGGTTTGTGCATTTTAGAGAGGCAGTATCTGACTGGACAAATGGGGTTTTCTTGTGTTAAAAAGAGTGTGTGTATGTTGTCAATCCAACCACCCTGCTGGCCCATATCAATAATATAATCAATTTATATATTTTTTGTATGCAGTTGTTGGATCATAATAAACAGACAAAAAATGGGGGAGCACAGGTTGAGGGGCTTGTTGGATCATAATAAGTCTTGTTCACACTCTCCATTTTTATTTATTTTGGATTTCTTTTTTTAAACCGGGTCCACTGGGGTGATGTCTTGCATACTAGAGATGCTAATCTGCTTTCACACTGTTGTCTCTGAGACACTGGGGTTTAAATGAAGGCTGATTGCTATGCCTCTGGTTGGTCTTGAGAAAGGTCATAGGGAGAACAAATGTTAATGAATAAAATCACTTTTTTTTTTGCGTGTTTATTTGTTAAAATTTTTTTAATATTGATTTTATTTATATTTTTTCCTGATACGAGAAATAACCATTTCACACTAGTGGGGAGGGGGTGGGGATAGGGAGAGAATGAGAATGTGATCTATGTGTATATTGCGTGTTCATCTTTATTCTATGTTCAAGGTATGGCAAAAAGTGCATATATGCTACAGTAAATATTATACAGAATGTCAGTTAAATATTAATTGCAGCTCAGAGTTAAAAACAAAGAAAATGTTGTTAATATATTCCACTTATCCCATAAATCCACAAGTTTTATTTATTTATTCCCTTCAATACTGACTATTTTTACCCTTTCGCTGCCATAGGAGGCACGTATATATTATTTGTGCAACATTCTGTTCTCTAGAGTCGAGCATCATCTGTGAATGTTTCATGTTAATCTAGTAAAATATACAAAGATGTCAACCTCCAGTGGCTAAAAATCTGTAAGATTAGGCACCAAAACATTGCATTTTAATGAAAAAAATTAGAATTAAGACTCAATTGAAGTCTGACACGCTGATGCTAAAAGACACAGAAAATTAGTGAGGTGACCTATTTGGGTTTACAATACCGCCAATGTTCATGTTTATATGTATTTACTTTGTAATTCAGGGGTGAAATATTTTATAACCACGAACACAGAGCTATATAATTATAGCAGAACTGAAAAAGCCACCGTAGAAACGGTTTATCCATTACGAAATTGGTCACATCATTTGTCATAATTGACATAATTCTAATTTGTGCCCCAACTGATAAATGAACCATTTTTAACCATTCTCAATGTGTAGTGCTTAATGCACTTATAATTTGCAGAAAGCAATGGACTAAGCTAAAGAACAGTACATTTTTACAAAGTATGGTTTGCAAACGAGACAATACCAGCCCAGTATACATATTACAGCATACAGTATCTTAAAGTTGCTGCCCTTATCTCTTTAGGATGTTTTAGTGTTTAATATAATCCTATTAAAATCCCTTTGCAGCTCATTTCTGTTCTTCTTTTTTTTTCCCTTTCAATATTATTATTTTTTTATATTGTGATGTAGCTGTATTTCCCAAATATAAAACCCTTTATCAGTATTCCAAATAGCAGAAATGTGGGCACCTCCTATAAATCAATCTAATAAGAAGACATTTATACCCCACAATTTGTGGTGTAGCTAGACATGTAAGGGCCCCCGGCAAAAACATTTTTTGGGGCCCCCTCATGTCTGTGTGTCTCTGTGTGTCTCTGTGTCTCTGTGTCTCTGTGTCTCTGTGTGTCTCTGTGTCTCTGTGTCTCTGTGTCTCTGTGTCTCTGTGTCTCTGTGTCTGTCTCTCTCTCTCTGTGTCTCTCTCTCTCTCTCTCTCTCTCTCTCTCTCTCTCTCTCTCTCTCTCTCTCTCTCTCTCTCTCTCTCTCTCTCTCTCTCTCTCTCTCTCTCTCTCTCTCTCTCTCTCTCTCTCTCCTCTTGCTCTCTCTCTTTGCTCTCTTTCTTTTCTCTCCTCTCTTCTCCTCTCTCCTATCTCCTATCTCCTAATTCCTCTCTCTGATGGCTTTCTTTTCCATCGTATGTATTTCTCTCTTGTACTTCATTTTCTCTTTGTGTACCTTCCTTCCTGTATCCTTTCCCTTTCATGTCTGTTTTTACCCATGTGATTTAACCCTTCCCCTCCCTCTCACCTTTCTCAGGCTGCAGTCCCTGCCACGCCCCTTCCATCCCTCTCACCTTTCCCAGCCTGTCTCTCAGGCTGCTGCTCCAGCCCCGCCCACTGACCGAGGGCCCCTCCCTCTCACCTTTCCCAGCCTGTCCCTCAGGCTGCTGCTCCAGCCCCGCCCACTGACCGAGGGCCCCTCCCTCTCACCTTTCCCAGCCTGTCCCTCAGGCTGCTGCTCCAGCCCCGCCCACTGACCGAGGGCCCCTCCCTCTCACCTTTCCCAGCCTGTCCCTCAGGCTGCTGCTCCAGCCCCGCCCACTGACCGAGGGCCCCTCCCTCTCACCTTTCGCAGCCTGTCTCTCAGGCTGCTGGTCCAGTTCCACACTGCACTACTTGAAGCCCCGCCCACCTATGGAGGCTCTGCAGAGGAAGGGATTTCCCCTGTGTCCTTCCTACTGCATCTCAGGGCCCCGCCCACCTGCAGGGAAAGGGATTTCCCCCTGTGCTTCCTTCCTGCATCTCAGGCCCCGCAATCTGCCACCGACAGGGGGGGGGGTGTATCCCAAGAGTGCGGGCCCCCGGGATTTACCTGGACTATAGCTACAGCCCTGCCCCCAACAAATGTCGTTTCCATAGATTTTTCCCAAGGTATAGCAAAGGTGCCGCAGCCATCAAAAAAATGAGGGCGGATGCACAATATCTTCATGCTGCACTCCATCATCGCAGATCAATAATGCAAAAGCATCGAAAGAAGAAGGTGCAGAAGTACTGCTCTTGTGGGAAAATGTAAAATGCCCTTCAATGTTAGAGTCTAAATATAAAGTCCAAAGGCTGTTTGATTGGAAGAGACGCCTTGAAAGACACATACAGTATTAGCAAAAACTGTAAGTGTATTTTGATGCCTACATTGTTTCAACAAAATACACTTGTGTACATGAAGCTATGGTGCCTATTCCATCACACTCTTAAGAACTGTGAAACAGGGATAGGCAGAACACTTTATTTTAAACCGGGATTCACTATGGCATTTGAAGCGGGATTACTGTGCGATACCCTGCACTGGCGCTTCATGAATCTCCCACTAATACTTGCTCAATAAAGTTGTCTAAGCGTTTAAACCTGACGTCTTCGGATCACCCACCATCAGATCTCTTGATGTAAAGAGGACTAAGAAATGAACCTACTGATGCCCAGAATCTTTAGCGTCTTTTAGTTTATCACGCAGTTAAATGTGGCAAAAAGTAAATGTTCCATGCCTGCCGTGAAACTCTTTAGAATGTTCCTATTATCCTTAAGTACCTAAAATGTAAAATAATGTGATATACGTATGATTTTTTTTTTTTTTTACATGTGTGCAGTGTATATATAATAATTTCTTCTTGTGAGATTCATAACCACTTTTTGTGTTTCTTAATTCAGAAAGATAAAAAAAGTTCCTTGACTTAGTTATGCTAAAAATCAGCGAGACTGATTTCATACAGAAGTTCACAACATTGAGACTCCAGTTAGCCAAGAGTAGAGGAAACATGTGTCTGCTATGTACCCCTTATTCAGACTCCACAGCGTTTTCACCCCATTCAAAGATGGTGATTACACCACTCCTTCTCCCTTCCTATTATGGCAAACAACTCCTGTCGCTGCATTACTTGTAACAACCTCTGCTCACGCGGACTCTGTTTCTGTCCACAGGATGCTGTCCTTGGGGCCTGTTATAGAGGGTGCAGACTGTTCTCGATCTGTCACTTTGTGGATGGCACTGCTGAACTCAATGCTACAAGAGTTGAATGCGAGTCAGGTAATGTTTGTTTCATTTCACTCTGGTTTTGACTTTGAGCCTCGGCTTTTAGTTAGAGACTATTCGTTCTACAGCAGATTGTCCACAGCATGAAATTGACTTTTTACTATGTTGTCAGAGTTTTGCTATAGGCTTCTATAGAAACCAAAAGCTACATACAAGATGTATACAAGATACATACAAGATATATGGTTAAACCTCACCTAGTATGTGGTGTTCAGCTCTAGAGACCATGGGAGCGATTCACTAAGCAGTGAACTTTTGCAGTGAACCACCCGGGGACACCCACCGGCCTCTTGTATTAATCCTGTGGTGAAAAAAAGGTAAACAATGATTTTATTCATGGCTCCATCTCTTTTGCGCCAGCCTTAAACTGATGAAAAGAAATGGTGAGCTTTTAAAGTACGATTCACTTATCACTGCCTAGTGAATCCTGCTGACTGGCAAAAAACGGCGCGTTTGCCGTTTTTTTGCTTAATCGGGTGAGTTTTTTTTCATGTTTTTTTTTAAAATTCATTTATTTTTTAATAAAAATGCCTTTTAAGGCCGATAATGCACTGTTATCAGTGCTTAGTGAATCGCGCAGCATTTTTACACCTTCCTCACTTTAACAACTCCAAAAGCAATCCACATTTTTACAGCAAATCAATTGGAGCCTGCAATGAAAGCTTCCTTACAACTTGTTTATTCCTATTCCTCTACACTCTTAAGGCTAAGGCCCCGCTCCCAGAGTCAGCGCACCCGCGCTGCTGACAGGCGGTGCGCTGAGATACACAGACCGCGATCTGCGGTCTGTAGGGAGCGGGAGCCGGAGCGGGAGGTGGGCGGGAGGTGGGAGGTTTGACCGGGAGGTGGGCGGGAGGTGGGAGGTTTGACAGGGAGGGGGGGCGTGGCTTGAGCGGAGGGACCCGCTACTCTCCCCCCCCCCTCCCTCCACGGGCTGCAGGAGGGACCCGCTACTCTTCCCCCCCCCCCTCCCTCCACGGACTCGGGCTCTCTACATACACACACACGCACTCACGCACTCATACACACACGCGCGCACACACATGCAGGCACTCACGCACGCACTCAGGCACACACACAGACAGGCACTCAGGCACACACATACACACACACACAGGCACTCAGGCACACACATATACAGACAGGCACTCACCTGCTTTCACTCCACACTCCTCCCCGCTCCCCGAAGCCTCTCCTCCTCCCGCAGCCTCCCCTCCCCATTGGCTCACAGCCACACCACGTGACGCGTCGAAGCTAGAAAACACCATTCTGTGGTGTCTCCTAGCGGCTGACGCGCCACAGCGTGTGATCAGCTGTGCAGCCAGTGGGGACCGGGACCGGCTCGCGAGGATTCCCCTGCTGGTGGGGAACTCGCTACATTGCCGCCCGCGCCAACGAGCGCAGCGGGACCGAGGCCTAAGGCTCCCAGAAAAGACTACTTGCCTGGGACAACAATATGGCCACCAGAATCAGCCTCTCTTCGGCTGGCAATAGAAAGCTGCGGCATCACAGCTTTCTATTGTTTGTCTATAATGGTTAGTAAAAAGGGAAATATCTCATGAACAGCAGGTTCCCCGGAGGAACGCAGTTCAGCAGCATGCAATCCTCCCTCCCCACCCCTGATCACTGAATGTTACTGCGCAGTTATCGCCTGTATGGTTCGTCCATATGTATGACCTGTTTTCTGCTTTACAGCCTGTGTTGAAGCCTACGCCAAAGCCGATGAACAGTATGGATGTACCACTGGCTGCAGGAAACAGCTCCCTGAAGTTGAGAACCAACGAGAAAAGGTACCAGCTCCCATTCTACTGTATTTCTCATTGTTGGATAAACCTGGGGTATATACTGAGGCCAAACAGAAGTAAAGTTGCTGTTAAAGAAGCAATCCAAGCAATATCCAACTTTATTTATTTTAAATCAGTTCTGTAGTATTAGATAATACTTACTGCACTTTTTACATTTATTTTTTATTTTTCAGCTCTTTAATGCCATTTTAATAAGTTTTAATATACTGAGCATCCTTTGATTTCTATAGCAGGTTTTAGCAGTGCAAGATCTTTGCAACACTTTCCTGTTTGTGATAATTTGTTGCAAATGGTCCCAGCCATTTGAGCTGTAACTTGTAACAATAGACAATGTTACAAGGATAGATTGTAGCTGCTGAGTTACTGACTGAAGGATTGATTGAAACTGAAAGGCAGCTATTAGGTGAAACAGGATCTTTGGTGGTTGATGACAGGAGAACAAATCGATTGGCAGCTTAGGTAATTCATTTTCAATAAAAGTCATCAAAGGCTGTATAAAGTATATTAAAACAAAAATGTATGTTTTTTTATTTATGTGCTGCTTGGATCGCCTCTTTAAATTCAAGCTGAGTGAGGGATTTGTAATCCTGTGTGTGTCTGCTCATAATTTGGGGAGTGACAATAGGAAACATTAAAAGATGCACACAGAGGATGTATCTGTATGCCATTATTTCACTTTAACCTAGTGGTTTCCAACTTTTTTTTTTGTTAAGTGACCCTAAAATGATATTGTGAAATTCTGCGGAACCATAACCCTCGGACTCACGGCTTTCCCCGATTTCTTGCTACATCTGTACGTGCTGCTCGCCTCAGGAATCTTTTCTTTCCAAATAATAATAATAGCATGTTCTTGTATAGCGCTGCTAGTTTTATGTAGCGCTTTACAGAGACATTTTGCAGGCACAGGTCCCTGCCCTGTGGAGCTTACAATCTATGTTTTTGGTGCCTCAGGGAGATAAAGTGACTTGCCCAAGGTCACAAGGAGCCGATACCGGGAACTGAACCAGGTTCCCCTGTTTCAAACTCAGTGCCAGTCAGTAACTATCTGCTAACATACATTTCCGTATTAGCCAATAATCTGCATGTTTCTACATGCAAATTAATTCCCCGGGGAGATCTGCGGCTGCCTCCTCACCAGATAACTGACTCCTTCTGAAATCTTCCATAAATCCCAATCTGATTTAAAAAAAAAAAAGCACCACTATTAACGAAAATCTGTTCTTCGTGCTGCGTGCTTACTGTATATCAAATGCTGTCTTATTTGTTCCCTGTTTTTACATTTCTGTTTGCAGTCATGTGTACAGCTACAGTATATTTCACATTTTGTTTTATATATATATATGTTAAGGACACTGCAACTATCAGGAAAAACTGTGCATTAAAGCAGCAAAACAGGTGTCATTTATTGTTTTTATTCTTTTTTTATTTTTTCATTATTACAGGTTTGAAGCAGGGGGTCTCCGAAACCGAAACCCCATTAATTTCAGCTCCAGGGACCCCTTGCTTCCACAGCTACTTACCTCTATAGTGGTGCCGGTATCTCTGTGGAGTTTAAAGCTCCCGCGTCACATGGGCCAATAAGAAGCCGCACAGGATGACGTCACGGCTCCCTATTGGCCTCTGTGACACGGTACATTTAAACACCGCTATTTTGGTAGGCACATAGTTCCCTGACTTCAGAGGTACCAGCACCCCCCCCCCCACGGAGGTGCGTATCTCTGGAAGCAGGGGGTCCCTTGAGCTGAAATTAACACAGTTCAGCTCTGGAGACCCCCTGCTTCAATAAATGAAACCTGTATTGCTGTTTCTAAATTAGCAAATGCTCCCAAAATAAAGTATTGTTTTTTTACCTTCTATAAACCAGGGGGTCCTCTAGAACTGAACTGCGGCACTCACATTTTTGGAGACTCCCTTATTGCTGAGATTAAAAAAATGTTTTTAAACTTTTGCCAGTACTTGCAAGGAAAAACAAGGCTGCAGGCTTACCCAATCAGAAGCTTCACTGTCCTCTCACGATGATGCTCTGGCATTCTATTGGCTGTCAGAGTGAGGCAAATTGCAGTGGCCATATTATTTCCCCTGGGCAGGAATGTTTGCAAGGGAATTTCAGAGTAATAATATTTCAGGAACCTGGGGGTCCCTGAAGCTCGGTGTGCAGCGGTTCAGCTCTGGAGACCACTTGTTTTTAAATATTTGTGCACTAATTCATTTCTAAGCTTTGTTTTTCTTAATTACTGCGGAAATATGGCCCCTGAAATGAGGTACAGTCCCTTGGTCCGTGACGACAGTTAGTGTAGATTGTTAAAAGCAAGAAAGTTACACTGTCCTGAGGGGGGAGTCCTGCCTGGGATGAAAGTACATGTTTTAATAGGTTAAATGCAGCTGAATGACACCTGACAAGTATACTGTAAGTACTGTATATATGATATCTTACACTTGTTAATGTTTTCCATTGTAAACCAATGCTTTGGGGAGTTTTTACCATCTTTAATCCCTTTTGGTGATGAGACTGTTTCAGGCCTCAAAAACGCAGATAACTTGTTAGATTTGTTTGTTTTATGAATTCATTCTGAAGCCGTCATTACTAAAACAGATAAGTTCCTGACAAAGAAAAACATACATTTTTCAGAAGATGCAACTAAGAAACACTTTATTGTATGTCTTTATTTATATAGCGCCATAAGTGTACACAGCGCTTCACATAGAATACAATACAGGGAATTATAATAATACAATAAGTGCAGCAAAATCAGACAATAGATTGTAAGCTCTCCGGGGCAGGGACTTCCTTTCCTAAGTGGTATGTTGGGAGAGTTACAGAGACAGCAGGTGCGAGAATAAGTGCAGTAGATGGCAGAGCTTGGCCACCATGGGTGGTAGGAGTGACTGTGGGACAGTAACCATGAGTGCAGACTATTGGGATGCTTGATTTGTGGGGCGAGTTTTAAGGTTAGTCAGTATTAAATGAGAAGTTAATACCATTTTAATTTAAGAGGGATTAAATATTTCTAAAGAAGCAAATTCCACTGGTGTTTAAAAATATATATTTTTGACTCACTGTGTTGAACTGCTCCTAGAAGATGTCCAGAGAAGTGGCACCATGTAGTGTGTGTGTGTGTGTGTGTGTGTGTGTGTGTGTGTGTGTGTGTGTGTGTGTGTGTATACAAAAGAAACCGTATTAGAAGTTATAATGCAAAATTTCAAATGGCCTGAATGAAACTAAGGTCTGTAGGTCGCCAACCTCTGTGACACATTGTTACCAACATTATTAGAGATATATAAACGTCTTCAAATATGCTTTATTCATTTTATTTGCCTTCCCCCATGGGGGAGAGGGAGGGAGAAGACTTTTACATACAGTTTTAGATCACTACAATATACTCTTCCTTCAACTGTTGTGTCTTTATTTTTTCCCTTGAACTATATTTTCTTCCTAGTATAACTGAAAATGGGGTGTCATATAAATTTGAGGGGGAGGGGATAGGTGGGTTACAGAACATCAGACTCCCCCTCTCTTAATTAGACGTTTGAGTTAACTATCCCCAAAAATTCCCACTACTGCGGAATACATGAAACTGGCAGCATATGGAGTCATATGACCTCAGTTGTTCAAATGTCTTTAAAATGTGCTTCGTTGAATGTTGGCACAATTTAAAAAAAAATTGTTCATGTCCGTAAATGGGGATGTAGAACCAGGACACTGCTAATTGGCTTTCTGGCCATTTTATGTGGGAAAAAGTCACCAATGCTTAATAAAAGTATCTTTAAAAAAAACAAACAATAAAAACCACCCTGTTTGGGAAACCTTTTCGTTCTGGTTTATCTGGCACACCAGGCTTTGACCCTCTGCCCATTTCTGATCAGTGGAGCATAAAAGGTGAATGGATAGCAGCTGTTTGAAAATCTGCTCATCAAATTGGGGTGTGCTAAATGAGTTACCCTGCAATGGAGATTGGTGCAATTTAGATTGTGAGTAACTATGTTACCGAATTTGGTACATTCCAGTGATTGTGCATATCCCTTCATTAAAATTTGGTGCACTCCAGATTTCGAACACATCCGCATTAGAGTTGGGTATAGTCCAGTAATTTTGAGTAGCCCTGCAAAGGCTAATTCCAGAGATTTTGTTTACAGTAGCCCGACGTTGTACACTGTACACTGGTATTTTACAGGGATTGTGAGTACTTCAGCATTTTAACTTGGTACATTCCCAGACCTGTCCCCTCTCACTGATATTCTTTGAGTCTCACTGATTTGGAGTCTGTGTCATGATTTTTAGCACCAGCTTCTCATAGACATCAATGGAGTCTCCCCGATAGAAAACGGCACTTAAAATGCTTTTTGTTCTAGAACCCCCAAATCTCACTGATTTATGGTCCGTGGAGGTTGACATCTCTGGTTGGATTCCAGGGATTTGTTGTAGAAACGCACTAGACATTGGTCCATTCCAGATCTTGATTGAACAAAAATAGTATCTGGCGAAACAACATACAATTCCATGATGTATTCCTTCGATGACACATCTTACATTTTTATACATTCATCTTATTATAGATGGCTACATTCCTGTCTTTGGATGGGCCAGCTCACAAATTAGATTGATAAGAGATGATAGCATTACTGTTTCAAGCAGTCTGCTATTTAAATAAAAAAACGTTTCCTCCTGCATCTAAAGAAAGACAGGCAGAATAGATTACGCATAGTAATTGGATACAGAAGTCAACCTATTTTTATATTCTTTGTACTGTAGATCACAAAATTTCTATTAAAAAAAAAAAAGCCAAACCGAATACCAAATGCAGAAGAAAATACTCCTAATATTAAAAAGAATGTTCTCTATAGGATAATTTAATTCTAAATACAGCTGTTCTATTCTCCTGAATTAATTTTTCCTGTACAAACTATGTACTGTAGGAATCATCTTATATTTTGCCCTGTACAGGAATAAAAATGTTCAATTGTATCAGTTGGTAAAATTATTTGATGCTGTTCTCCTATTATGTTTTGTGTACTACTTCTGTAAAGCGCTATGTACATGGATGGCTACATACAGTACATACATACATACATACATACATACATACATCTCTTACAAGCAAAGGTTAGCTCCCACTGGGAGCTGGTGGACTAGAGGCTGAATGTACAGTACTAAGCCAGGGGAACGCAAACATTTTAAGCTGCACCCCCCTGCCAGGCCTCCCTCGGTCTCGCGCCCCCTCTCCTACCTTCCATAAGCGTCAAATGTCGCTCCGGGGTGGTGTGACGTCACGTGACCCGCGGTGTCATTTGACGCCGGCGACGTCACGTCACATGACCCCGCGGCGTCATTTCACTCTGTGTTGCCATGGAGACTCGTCTGAAACAAGGTAAGTTTCCTTGTTGCACAGGCCTCGCGCGATCCCCCAGCATTAAATTGAATGCCTGGGGGAAGAGCGCGGGGCTTCTGCAACGGCCCGCGCCCCCCCCCCAGACAAAACTCCCGCTTTGCGCACCGCTGTACTAAGCCGTGCTACTCCATATAACACTTCAGCACAGCTTGGTAAATACGACCCATTGGCCCATTCACTTGGATGTAACCGTAGGGTATCTTCCAGGGGGTACTTCAAAATACTCCGAAGTGGCCAATCCCAGCACGATCATCTGACAACCCCCATTGACTTCGAGATTTTTAGCCAGTCCCGGTGTGACTTCAACCCGTCCACTTCAATTGTCAAAGGTCAAACCAGCCTTTTGCTTCTTCATACATAACTTACTTTTTATTTTAACCAAAAACATTATTATTATTTTTAGTAGTAGTAGTAGTACCTCTCCCCAAAGGCAAGGAGAGTAGATGGAGCACCCAGTAACATGCACTCTCAAAACTAGCAGATTTAAAAAGGAGATGTCAATAAATGGACTGATATACGCGCTCGAGACACTTCCATGAATAGTGTGATTGGAAAAATAGGATAACCCCTGAAGTGAAGTATTAGTGATATAATTCAAAAATATTTTTTAATTCTAACAAAAACTAAAAAATGTCTGTTTATTGCAGATGCTGGATCTCAGACCTCCCGCTTTTTTCTCTGTGTTTGACCTGATTTCCAGCTTCTGCAGTGACATTGTCAGCTCCGCTCAGAGTTTCATCTCCTCCACCTGGACTTTCTACCTGCAAGCCGACGATGGCAAAGTGGTGGTATTCCAGGTATGAAAGCACGTGGCGAGTGTGGGGATGGGTGAATTCATTTGGAGAAGACCGCCACGCTTCCATAAATGGTCAATATTGACAGTCGGCATTTTGAGCTCCAATGGTACATTTCTCAATACTAGGACCGTAACAGTGACCATTCAAATAATGATGTAGAAGGCAAGCAAGCTTCTGTAAATGGATGACTTAAAGAAGTCTCTCTCCCTTTTTATTTTAGCATGGGTCTTGTATACAGCTTTCTAAGGCTAGGTCCCCAGTGGCCACGGCCGCTGTACACAAGGCACAGCCCTCTATGGGGCAGGCCCCAGTCTGTGTGTGTGTACGTGTGCGTACAAGGCACGGTGCGCGACCACCTTGGCCAAAAGACAAGATTTTTGTCTTTTGGGGCGGCGGCCGAGCATTGGCCACATCACGGCGACGGTTCAGCCAATGAGGGCAAACCAGCCGCGTGAAG
The DNA here is from genome assembly GCF_040206685.1 of Ascaphus truei. NCBI lineage: Eukaryota > Metazoa > Chordata > Amphibia > Anura > Ascaphidae > Ascaphus > Ascaphus truei. The sequence continues at coordinate 25,280,091 of NC_134490.1, forward strand.
TCAGGGCCGCACAACCACTCGCTAGGGCAGTGGTATTCTGAAAACCTGACCTGTTGAAGGGTCTTGAGGACCACTAATCCAGTACAGTGAAGTCTCACTAATAAACTTTTCCATTAAAATGCCAGTTTTTGTTTGAAAGCACCCGAATCTCCCTGATTCCAGTCCTTGGAGGTTGACATCCCTGAGAGGGGAAGGGAGAGAAGGGCTTTGCCTGTGAAACCGATTGTTGAACACTCGGCATCTCCGATGAGGCTTTTTGAAGTCCATTAATAACACAAAGCATGCATTGCAGACTCCGCTGGCAGCAGAAGGGTTAAAAAATAAATGTGCAGGAGAAACTGAGAACTAATCTGTCTGCACTATTGTTCTCAATAACAGGTTTCCAAGCTGAAATATACAATTTTGTCATCTTAGTGGCAGATAAGGATTTCATGCACTCGGATTACATCTGCTATCTCGCTTTTTGCAGTTTAAGGGCTTGGAAAAACACTTCACAATTCAAATAGCACATACTGCATAGATAGATAGCTGCATACTGTAGATAGATGGCTGCATAGCTGTGGTTTGGCATCCACATTGCAGATATTTTACCAGCACAATTATTGGAGCTCAGTATTGTGTATCAAGGGGGGGATTCCATTGCTTTAGTGCAGGGGTGGCCAACTCCAGTCCTCAAGGGCCACCAACAGGTCAAGTTTTAAAGATATCCCTGCTTCAGTCATTGATTGAGCCACGTGTTCTGAAGCAGGGATATCCTTAAAACCTGACCTGTTGGGGGTCTTGAGGACTGGAGTTGAGAGCCCCTGAGCTAATTCGTGGTAAACAAGAGTGCTAGCTTTCTGGACCACAGAGGTACTTTCTTCGGGCAGTTTTGTTACCTTTTTTTTTTTAAAAGGTTGTGAGCCAGCGTGATGGCTAGACACTTGTTAATTATACGTAAGGATTATGACAACAAAGATAATGTTTGAAAACTCATAGTAGTTTGCCCAATATGGTTTTATTCTCTGTCTCTTTGTTCAGTCACAGCCGGAGATGGAGTTCCCAGTGCTGGAGCTACAGGCTCCAAGATCGGATGTCACAGAAAAGGCTTGGCTTTCATCCAGGTTTAATACCCTGATGCCACACACAGGTAAATGGAACATGCTGCTGTACGTCAATGGGGAGGTGTGTCCGAGACCAATATGTTTTTGAACGAGATGCCACTGCGTGCTCGAAACTGCAGCGTATGTACAAAGCCACGTTTCTTCTATCTGATGCAGACCGGGATATGCCACCTGTACTCCTGCGGATTGATTCACGCACAAATCATAAAGGGCTGTAGGAGCAGCGCAGTAGTAATCTCCCTCCTTTTACCGACTTTGGTGCCAGAGTGCCATGATCCTCCAGCAAATCCCAACCATGTGACTGCTCCTCCATATTAGAGGAGGCAACCAAAGTGGGTCAACCCAGTTTAAATGCCAGTGTCCGCTCCTTGTGACCTTGAACAGGCCACTTTATGTCCCTGCGCCACAGGCCCTAGCTCCCCTACAAATATAGTATATACAATGTTAGTCTAGTCCGTTGGTGTGAAAGTATAGGAATTGGGGGAATATTATTAATATAATTGAGTTTGCTATTAACAGCATTTGGGAATATGAAGCTATAAATAGCAGAGGGTGCCTTTAGCCCAGCGATGCACTACTCTGCTGCCAGAGGGACCAGCATTGTTCAGAATTTTCAGTGACCATGCAATAGTGTACTGTGTAAGGAAAATTAAACTGCCCCATTCAAGCCCTAAAGTTCTCCTCACTAGAACATTTAAAAACTTTAACCCACAACAGTTTCTGGATGACCTTACCAACTGCCCATGGCACAGAATCGATTTAATTCCCGACCCTGATTCTGCGCTAGAATATTTCCAATCAGAGTTCTTAAAACTCTGCGATACCCATGCTCCACTACGCAAAATAAGGGTACGGGGGGCCCACCTTCCATGGGTTACAACTGACCTTATTGCACTCTACCAGCTCAGGGATACCTTGTGGAAAAGCTACAAAGTAACTGGCACTATCAAGGATTTCAATCACTACAGATGCCTGCGGAACATGTGCACAAGGCAAACATGGCATGCAAAAGCACAATATTACTCTGACAATCTCCACCAAAATACATCAAACCCAGCTAACTTCTGGAAGGTTATCAACAATATATTCCAGCCTCCAAACCATCAACAACCAAGTAATATCACTAAGGGGGATATTACTCTGACAAACCCCACTGACATTGCAAATGCACTCAATGATTACTTTGTGGGGTGTGCCACTAACTTATTAGCGAAACGCAGCCCAAACCACAAATCTGAATCTCATCCTGGGAGTACACACATAGCCCCACCCCCTCCCGACACTGCCTACAATTTTCAATTTGGCCCAGTATCTGAAGAGGAGATTACACAAGCGCTCCTCAAACTAAAACTAAGCAGCCAATGCGGACCTGACTTACTACAATCTAGGTTCCTACGACTTGGTGCCCCAGCCATTGCCAAACTAATTGCTTCCATAGTCAACTCTATCCTGTCTGCAGGCCATATCCCTAAGACCTGGAAAACTGCCAGAGTTGTCCCAATCTTCAAAAGTGGGGACAAAAACAGTCTCAAACTACAGGCCAATCTCCCTTCTCCCCATACTATCCAAAGTCATGGAAAAATGTGTCCACTCCCAATTAAGCGATTTCTATAACATGACAAATTTCCCTAGCCAATTCCAATCTGGCTTTCGCCCCAAACACTCCACCATAACTACCCTGCTAAAAGTTTGCAATGAAATCCAGTGTGGAATGGAACGGGGACAACTCACTGGTGCAGTATTCCTAGATTTTGCAAAGGCTTTTGATACTGTTGATCATGCTATCCTGCTTAACAAACTCGAGAGCTCTGGAATAGGGAAGCATGCTTTAAACTGGTTTCAGTCCTACCTATCAGGAAGATCCCAACATGTGTCCATCTCGGGCTCTAACTCCAACCCCCTGGATATCACCTGTGGTGTCCCGCAAGGCTCTGTTCTGGGGCCCCTACTCTTCTCAGTGTTCATCAATGATCTTCCCACAGCTTGTAAGGAAGCCTCAGTACACATGTATGCAGACGACACAATCCTATATGCACACAGCCATAGCCTCTCTCACCTTCAACACATACTTCAGTCTGACTTTTTGAGACTCGAAAACTGGATTTCCCAAAACAAACTGTTTTTAAACACTGACAAGACTGTAACAATGGTATTTGGGACCAAGACTACATTTTTAAAGCTTCCAGCGACTGAGCTGATTAGAACCAACGCTAACACCACCCTAACCCCTGTCACTAGTTTTAAATACCTGGGCTTATGGTTTGACTCCCACTTAACATTCGGAATGCACATTGATACCCTGACAACCAAGACCTATGCCAAACTAGGGGTACTTTACAGGAACAAATCCTCCCTAAGTCTCCTGGTCAGAAAGCGTATCGCACAGCAGATGCTAATGCCAATTATTGACTATGGAGACATAGTATATGGCTTGGCACCTCAAACCCACCTTAGCAAACTTGACACCCTCTACAATTCAATTTGTCGTTTTGTTCTCCAATGCAACTACAACACACATAACTGCGAAATGCTCAAAGAACTAGATTGGTCATCACTAGAGTCTAGGCGCAAAGTTCACCTTTCCTGTCTTGCCTTTAAATTCTTTATGGGCAAGCTACCCACCTATCTAAACAAGCTCCTCACCCCTACCACTTGCAGCACTTATCACCTGAGATCAGATTCCAAAAGACTGTTCATGGTCCCAAGGCTCAACAAAGTATCCGGCCGTTCCTCCTCCTACCGTGCACCCCAAAACTGGAACAACCTACCAGAGACTCTCACATCCACCACCAGTTTAAGTTCTTTCAAATCTAAGGCTGTCTCACATTTTAATCTGGTATGTAACTGTTTCATACGCCCATAATATATATTTTCTTTAACTGTGCATGCAATGTCTTGTATATAATGTATACCCTGTTCATTAATGTAACTGTATTTGTAACCATGTATTATTTGTCTTACTCTGTGCCCAGGACATACTTGAAAACGAGAGGTAACTCTCAATGTATTACTTCCTGGTAAAATATTTTATAAATAAATAAATTGTATAGCAAATTGGTTAACATTCGTCCTCAGACAAAGGAAAGATTAAGACTACTTTGGTTCTGAATAACGTTAATTTAAGCGCCCTCTTCGTCCAGTTGCGATAGTGCAGAATAAATGAGTACTTTAGTATTAAGTGATATTTTTTTTAATTTGGACTCTATTGATATTGTAAGCCAAGCTTTCGAGAGTTCTCTCTCTTCCTCAGGTCACGCAATAACTTTAAGAAACGGGTCCCAGTTTCTGAAGAAAAATGTCATTATCATGAAATAAGAATCATTAAAGTGAACAAAGAGTTTTTCCCCTCTGAAAATATTTTCCATTATCAGATGATTAAACTGCAGCCAGGGATTCTGGGTAATGGCAATGCTAATTAACACAGAGGGTGTCACCTTTAGCCTCCTTTCCATTCTGAACATATTTTGCCTACTGCATTACACAGCTTGTACCAACAAAACCTGCCTTAAGAATTAATGGCATATTAATGGGAAAAGTACTGATTTTTAACAGTCAGACTCCATTGAATTCTGAGACGTAGAAGCTAAAAATCAGTGCGGCAAACGCTAACAGATTAGTTAGACCTGGCAGAAAATCAGTGAGTGTTGACATCCCTGCCCTAGCAATCAATAAATCCACTAAACCCATCACTGCCATTAATTCACTTTGGTCCTGGGTGGGAATGCACCTTTTGTAAAGGTAAAATGAATCTCTTTCCTAATACGGTGTCACTCACAGACAGCTTAGCGACCTTTAAACAGAATTCCCCTGTTGTGTGTAAATGCGACACAAGAAATCTCTGTTCCTCACTGGGCAGGGATATATTAAGGACAGGGGTTCACATCATGTGACAACTGCAAGCATAAAGACCCAGTGGCGATGCCCTGTGCACTGGGAGAGAACTTGCCACACGCCGCAGAACAAGCTTGTATGCCAGCGAGAGGGGTTACATTCAAAAGTCAGCTCTTCCTACTATACAGTAAGTTAAAGGGCAATCGGCCTACAGCTGTAGCAGGCTTCATTGTTCCCTCTTGTGGGATATGTTGTCATATTCTGCACCAATACTGCCCTTGAATCCTATGGAAACTCTGTGATATTCTGCATTCTAATGGAATATATTGTGTTTTCTGGGGGGGAACAATGTCTCATGCTATGAAGTGTTGTACAGTATATATAATCAGGAGTTTGCAGTGAGTTGCAGGACTTTTATAGGACGTACAAGGGTAACTTCTAAACTTTTTACAGGTCTACGAGACAAAATAGAGAAGCCGCCCGGAAAAGACTCCAAAGTGAAACACAAGCTGCCCCATTTGGAGACCGCACAACCAGAGCATGATTTCTTGGGATGCATGTCCAAGTATGTACAGTATGTTATGTTTCCAAGCAACAGTGTGTGCTGTCTTGCCACAAGGAGCCCCCTATCTCATGAGACATTTACCTCTGAAGTATTGCTGTTTTTGGGATCTTAAAATGTCTGCCAACCTGAAGCTACCAGTACTAGTGACTATGGGGTTGCTCTTCCTTGTTGACGCATAGGCTGATACCTACCTGGCTAAGAGGGCCAGTGCCCAGTCCTCTTTTAACAATACGCTGTTGGGGTGCTGGTTAATAAGGTGTTTACTCATCCTCTCGCTCACACTGCCCCTTTTGGAGACAATAAAAATAAGGTGCGAGGAGAGGTGGGATTTGTCTGTGCAAACGCCTGTTTAGCACACCGTGATGTTACACAGAAGGGAGCAGCCAGAGGAAATGAAACCCCTCCCAATATCTCCTGTTATAAAGTAACTTACAAAAATCAGTATTTTCTATGGGTGTTTTTTTTTTTAAAGAAACGATGTATCAATTACCTAAATGTAACTCTTTAAACACGTGATATTGGTTATTTTTGGTCCTTGGAGGGACTGCAATGTTAAATGATACAATTTATTGGGATTTGAGGGGTGTCCAATCCTCTATACTGGTCCCAACCACACTCAACAGAGAATAGGGATCAACAAAGTACCCCAGTACATCAAAACATTTTCATCGAATGGTTATATTTATTTATTTAGAGTCCGTAACACTGAAAATTACATCTTGTTTGAAAAACGTTTTTCTTTTAGAAATTAACTTTACTTTTTTTGCATTCCATTTACATTGATCTGTTCGGCAGATTTCAATGTGATGAATATTTATATATAATAATAAAAAAAAAATACAGGACCTCTTAATATGTAATGTGAACTCACTGCAACATTATTACCTCCCTTAATGGGTCAGTGCCTTGTAGGACAAAAGTGAACTAAGGACAGTGGCATGTTTAATAGGTTACATTTGGCCGATTGACCCTTTTTGGACAAGTATAAGTATTTAAAATCATTTTTAACAATTACATGGTAAACAGATAATTCGGAAAGAAAAACGAGTAGGAGGAACTGCTTGCTTTATGTTACCTTTTAACTTTTAACCCATACAGCAAATAATCAGACCATGTGCCCCCTTTCTGAATCAATTGTAATTTTGTAATTTAAAAAAAAGTGTAGGATCCCTTGCAAAAATATTGCTAACAATTCTAGAGAATGTGTTATTGAGCTGCGGGCATCCAGTTCATTGCAGTATTAAAGTAGAGATGAAGAAGACCCCCATTAATGCGATGAGTGTGTTAGTCAACAGTAAGGCCATTGATAATGGTGAAGAAGATAACGCATGCATTATTTAATGTGTTATTTTGTGCGTTCACAGGGGTAATAATGTCTGGTACATCTGTAAGTTGCTGGTTACGGCTGTACCGGAGAACTGATGTGGTTTGCACAGAGCAGTAAGTCATTTGGGCTCTTTCTTACAGGCGGTCAGGGTTACCACGCTGGATTCTGGCTGCATGCCTCTTCCTATCCATCATGGTGATGCTCTGGCTCAGTTGTGCAAGCCTGGTTACTGCTCCTGATCAGCACATAAAGGCACAGGTAAGTTATCAGGGAGTATAATATATTTTTTCTGTTGGCCCATCAATTATATACACCCAGATTTACAGTTGTGTGTCGACCAGCTTTCTTTGATTTCCCAGTATTAACTTTTTACACGTTATACTTATAATTCGCAGCTTCATTGACCTATTGAAGCAAACTCAAATTCAAACCTAATAAAACAATTAAGCTGCGTCATCCGTTTCTCTCCATACAATTTAAGCTAGGGGTGTCCAACTCCAGTCCTCAAGGGCCACCAGCAGGTCAGATTTTAAGGATATCCCTGCTTAAGCAAAAGAGGCTCAATCAACGACTGAGCCATCTGTGTTGAAGAAGAAATATTTAAAACCAGAGACAGAACATGAATATTTTAAATATATATTGCCATGCTCAGTATCACTCCTCTTTGACACTTATACGCATATATATATGTTGTGGTTATTTTGGGGGTTCAATATGAGCTTATAGGGGTCCTGTATGTTTTGAAGTAGAAATATCCTTAAAACCTGACCTGTTGGTGACCCTTGAGGACTGCAGTTGTCCACCCCAGCTTTAAAGGTATCCCCTAACACATCAGTTTCCCTCTATACACTTTAGCCCCATTGCTCCGCAATGTGTTGCAGGCCCATTCTGGCAGCAAAGCATTGCAGGCCTTTCAAGCACTGAAAGGATTGTAATATAGCACCCAACACACATCAGTTTTCCACCGTAACAAATAGAGATGTACTCTCTGCGAAGGCATCAGAGACTGGAGAATGGGTAGCGCTGCCGCCGAAACGATAAGGACTCCGGTCCCCGAGCAGCTTGAATGGTCGGAAAGAACTGGGAGGCATCACGTCAGCAAGGGACCATTATTGGTCTGCCATTGGCAGGTGGTAGGTTACTATCATACCCTCATTTGTTGTATGACATGGTCTCCCCAGTAACAAAAAAAGGAGAACATAAAGTGACAATTAGACAGAGAGAGTATAAAAGAGCGACAGGCAGAATACTATATTCCTGCATCAATAACCCAATACATACATTCTACCATGAAGAATCCTTATTCTATGACATTTTGACACACAGGGAAAAATAGGTCTAAAGTATCTTAAAGCAGCAGTTCAAGCAATATCCAACGTGTTTTTTTTTTTTATAAATCAGTTCTGTACTATGAGAAAATACTTGTAGCATTTAAAAAAAATGTTTTAAAGACATTTTTAATGCCCAGTCAATCATATTCCAGGACTACATTGCCCAAAATGCTGTGCAAGAACTGAATTAAATAACCCGGAGCAAGCGATCGATTACAGGAGAACGGATCGATCTGCAGCTTAGCTAATCATTTGTCAGTGTGCAGATTGTATTGATGCACATATTGAATGGGGAAAAAATATATATTTTAAAAAAAACAGCAGCTTGAACTGCAGCTTTAATATATTAGAGTAATTTTCATCGTGCCCTAACAATATTTACATAAATTTCGCTCAAAAATTGCCTAGTTACATCACCCCCGAAGTATCAAGAATAATTACATTATGTATTTATCAGAAAATGTTTTATATGTATTATGTTTCTGAACAAAGCATGGTTTTCTTTTGTGAAAATGCTAAAAAGATACAATACACTCAAACATTCATATATACTCTGTACCAAAAATTTCATTGATCCTAGACAAAATGCACTCGATAAACAGATGGTTTGATTAACATTTTTGCTGCTGGGTTTCCAGTGGCAGCAGAGTACAGCTGGCCCTTTGGCATTTCTGGTCATGTGATCACTCCAGGATCAATCACATGATCGCCCCTGGCTGACGGTTCCATTTCCGTTTTGATCGAGCGGCCTGCCCAGCCATTCTCTAGAAAAGTAGCATTTTTGCTATGCCGTCTTTTGTACCTGGGCCCATTATGTATCAGGTACATCATAAAGGCACTCTAAACTTGAAATATATAGAGAGCGCGGACAACCCTTCATTCTGTGTTGCTATTTAGGGTGAGTTTGTCATAAGAGACAGGGCAACCAGAGACCGTGTTTTATAGTACTGTGTGCAAAGGTTCCTTTGTTTTGTCTAAGATGGCAGGAGAAAGAGCAAGGAGGTAATGTCACTTTATAAACTATTGGTAATTCCTTTCCTAGAGTAAAATGTGACCAGTTCTGGAGGCCAGTAGAACATCAACAAAATGGGGGTAATTGAAGATTTAAGATACAAGGGTATTGGATGCATGGAACAGCTTCCCAGCATAGGTGTTGTGGCTAATATAGGAACAAGTGCTTCCCAACACTAGAAAAAAGTTCACCTTCACTCAAATGAACGGGGTGAAAATCTTCTTCTCCAGCACAAGCTATTACACAATGAATAAGTAACATATGCTGGGATTCACCAACTTCCAAACATGGGTTATTATAACACGATAATAACGCGAGATTCATGAAGCTTCGATAAAGAGATATCAGAACCCGATCCGTGTTAATTGCCATTCAAGACTCCCTCCGTAGTGTCCTAAATCGAAAAACAAATAAAAGTATTAACTGACATTTGAGACGTTATAGCATCATCAGAAAATGTGTAGACTTGGGTTGTCAATAACTTCCTTATCTACTGGTATTGTCTATGGTGGTTATGTTGCTATAATATAATTATCCGTTAAGAAAATATGTTTAATTATGGATTATATATATGTTTAATTATTGATTATTTATATATATATATATATATATATATATATATATATATATATATATATATATATATATATATATATATAGTGTTCGACAAATCACCCAAAAATCTACTCACCCAACTAAACAACTAGTCCCGCCCCTAGTCCCGCCCCAAACCCCGCTTTAAAATAAAATATATAAATAAAATACATTTAATAAATTCCTAGTCAGAACAACATTCGTTTTTGACATAAATGTATTTATTGTATTACATTATACTACAATTAGTCCTTGTTACGTGTGTGTGTGTGTGTGTGTGTGTGTGTGTGTGTGTGTGTGTGTAAATGTCGGATCTAGAAATAAAAGCCAGATGTTTCCTGCACCCCTTAACCAGTGTCTGGATGTCCCCGCTTCACAATACCTAAAGCAGCAATCCCGCCTGGGATCTTACCTGATCCTCAGTCCCTCAATGTCCAGGTACCCTCATTCCCGCAATGTTATACATTGGAGAGGATGTGTTCCCTACCTGTCTTCTGGGTTAGGAGGGGTTCCGATGTCTTCCGTGTGAAGCTTGAGTCAGATCTGGAAGAAAGCAGTATAGGTTATTTCGGTGTAGTATAGGGCAGTTAAGATATCCAGATCCAGAGTGTGAGAGAGTGTGGGGGAGAGAGAGAGAGTGTGGGGGAGAGAGAGAGAGTGTGGGGGAGAGAGAGAGAGTGTGGGGGAGAGAGAGAGAGAGAGTGTGGGGGAGAGAGAGACATAGTGTGAGAGAGACAGAGAGAGTGTGAGAGAGACAGAGTGTGAGAGAGACAGAGAGAGTGTGAGAGAGACAGAGAGAGTGTGAGAGAGACAGAGAGAGTGTGAGAGAGACAGAGAGAGTGTGAGAGAGACAGAGAGAGCGTGAGAGAGACAGAGAGAGCGTGAGAGAGACAGAGAGAGTGTGAGAGAGACAGAGAGAGTGTGAGAGAGACAGAGAGAGTGTGAGAGAGACAGAGAGAGTGTGAGAGAGACAGAGCGAGTGTGAGAGAGACAGAGCGAGTGTGAGAGAGACAGAGCGAGTGTGAGAGAGACAGAGCGAGTGTGAGAGAGACAGAGCGAGTGTGAGAGAGACAGAGAGAGATAGTGAGAGAGACAGAGAGTGAGAGAGACAGAGAGTGAGAGAGACAGAGAGTGAGAGAGACAGAGAGTGAGAGAGACAGAGAGTGAGAGAGACAGAGAGTGAGAGAGACAGAGAGTGAGAGAGACAGAGAGTGAGAGAGACAGAGAGTGAGAGAGACAGAGAGTGAGAGAGACAGAGAGTGAGAGAGACAGAGAGTGAGAGAGACAGAGAGTGAGAGAGACAGAGAGTGAGAGAGACAGAGAGTGAGAGAGACAGAGAGTGAGAGAGACAGAGAGTGAGAGAGACAGAGAGTGAGAGAGACAGAGAGTGAGAGAGACAGAGAGTGTGTGAGAGAGACAGAGTGTGTGAGAGAGACAGAGAGAGTGTGAGAGAGACAGAGAGAGTGTGAGAGAGACAGAGAGTGAGAGTGAGAGAGACAGAGAGTGAGAGTGAGAGAGACAGAGAGTGAGAGAGACAGAGAGTGAGAGTGAGAGAGACAGAGAGTGAGAGTGAGAGAGACAGAGAGTGAGAGTGAGAGAGACAGAGAGTGAGAGTGAGAGAGACAGAGAGTGAGAGTGAGAGAGAGAGAGTGAGAGAGACAGAGAGACACACACAGAGAGACACACACAGAGAGACACACACAGAGAGAGAGAGAGAGAGAGAGAGAGAGAGAGAGAGACACACAGAGAGAGAGAAAGACAGAGAGAGACACACAGAGAGAGAGACACACACACACAGAGAGAGAAAGACCCACACACGCACACACAGAGAGAAAGACACACAGTGAGAGAGAGAGAGAGAAAGACACACACACACACACACAGAGAGAGAGAGAAAGACACACACACACAGAGAGAGAGAAAGAGAGACACACAGAAGAGAGACACACAGAAAAAAAGAGATACACACAGAGAGAGTGAAAGAGAGACACACAGAATAAGAGACACACAGAATAAGAGACACACACAAAAAGAGAGACACACAGAAAAAGAGAGACACACAGAAAAAGAGAGACACACAGAAAAAGAGAGAATGAGAGACAGACAGAGAGAGTGCGAGGGCGAGAGTGTGAGGGCGACACAGGGAGAGGGCGACACACTCACAGACACACACACACACACACACACTCTCTCACTCAGACACACACTCTCTCACACAGACTCTCTCACGCAGACACACTCACTCAGAGACAGACACACACACTCACTCACAGACACACTCACTCACAGACACACTCACTCACAGACACACTCACTCACAGACACACTCACTCACAGACACACTCACACTCACTCACAGACACAGTCACTAAGTCTGTCACACACACACTCACCGGGTCGTACGTGGCAGCAGTGGGTCTCCGCACGGCAGTGGGCCCTCCACACGGCAGGAGGGCCTCTGCAAGGCAGGGGGGTCACACATCGCAGCGGGAGCCTCCGCCAGGCAGCAGGGCCCTCCGCAAGGCAGGAGGGCCTCTGCAAGGCCTCCCCCACCCCCGAAGCAGCTGACGCCGCAGCACGCTCCCCTACCGAAGCGAACCCCCTTCAGAGGCGGACATCCCCGGGCAGCAAGTGAGGATCGGGGGCAGGAGATTAGGGGGAGCTCAGGGGCAGGAGGCGGCCTGGCACAGGAGGCGCGCATGGGGGAAGCTGGGTTGGCGCTTCCCCCTCCGTATCAATTTGGGAGCGGGGGGGCTGGGTTGCGCACGGGGCTTGTTTTGGGCTTCCCCCTCCGTCCCACGTGGGGAGCGGAGGGGGGAGGGTGCGGGGGGGCTGGGTTGAGCGCGGGGCTTGTTTTGGGCTTCCCCCTCCGTCCCACGTGGGGAGCGGGGGGATTCTGGGTTGCTGGGGGGAACAGGCAGTGGGCCCACAGGCAGCGAAGAGGGCAGGACACCCTGCTTGCCCTGTGCATGCGCGCCAGGACCACGGGAATCGCGGCCATTTTGTTTAAACTTTTTTTTTAAATGTAATTAACAGGCGCCCGGCCGAGCCCCCCCTGACTCACTGGAGTAGATCAGGGGGAGGAGATCAGGAGGGGGAGGAGATCAGGAAGAGATCAGGGGAAGAGGCTCTTCCCCGCGGCCCTCTTCCCCGCATTAACTCAATCAGGGAGGGGGATTATTTATTTATTAAAAAAAAAAAAATTGGCACGAGCAGGGGAATTCATAGAGCCGCAGCACGGCTCGTCAGCAGCCTAAATTCACTCGCCACGGGCAAGTGGTTATCATTATTTGTCGAACACTGTGTATATATATATATATATATATATATATATATATATATATATATATATATATATATATATATATATATATATACACACACACACATACATACATACATACATACATACATACATACATTATGCCAGTTCGCAAACAAGTATGGGTATTTCTGGCCTCAAGTTCTGGTTGATAAAGTATAAAGTAAATTCTAAATCATGTGAAGCACACATGGAAATAGCGAGGTTCAGAGATTAAGAATTCCTTGTTCCTTCTTATTAGCCACTGAGCATCAATGGGGACAAAGAATATCTGGAGGACATGGAGAAGCCAGCCCCATTCTCTCTGCAGCCTGTTGTTGCGGTTACCATCTGCCCTACAGAAGAAAGTGAGGAGGCAGGACCGCTCCCTGTCAAAGTTGACCTGGACAAAACCATCATCTAAGACGATCGGTTAAAACTTCTGTAGTGCTACAGGGGCTTGCAACACAATCCATTGTAATTCCCTGCAGCATTAGAGGGGATAATTGTCTAATTTACCAGTTTAATGGATACCCTTTTGCTTCCTTTCTTTGCAAAGCACCTAGATGGTTAAATTAGAGCAGAAATAACCACCTCAAATGGTCAGATCCTGAGGGTCCATACTTTGGAAAGTAAAAGGTTGCAGTAGCCGTGTTGGTCCTGATAAAAACTAGATTCCTTTTAACCGACACGATTTGATAGATCTTAATAGGTGTTGTTTGTAGATGGCCTAAGAAGACTTCATAAGTGTCTTCTATACATCCCAGTCTTCACACATCTGAAGGAGGCACATGAGGTTTTGAAAGTTCATCTGCACACTCCAACTATAAAGAACGCTCATGTTGATAAATTCACAAGTACAAATGTATTTGCTGTTCCCGTACCCGTTAATACTGACACAATATTTTATGCAATATTTCCTTAACGCACACAATATTTATCGTGTTATTTCTGAGCTCCTAACATTAACGGATGTAATAACACCTGCTACACCTGTAGCACAATTTCAACGCCAATTCACTCAGTGAATACGTTTTCTCTCTGTATTGGATCAGTCTTACTGTGTTTGTACAAAGACCCTGGTGCAGCAGGAATCCTATCTGTTACAGGAAACAGGTACAGCAACTTATATAAGTATTTCTTCCTTTAAAGCTTTGGTGAAACATTCCTCGATTGCAACATCGTTTTGTATGAGAAGTGTAATGTGGCTCTTACGAAAGATTATACTGTACTGCGCTGTGCTTTCTGGGTGAGGCCTCTTCTATCAAACAGTCCCTTTTATATGCCATACTGTATCTGATGAATAGATTCCCTCATTGCTGTCCTTGTCAAAGCAAAGCATGATTTGCTTTATGTTCTTAAACATGGACTGAGAGTTGGTGAAATATAAAATCTGATACTATGGAAAATAAAAGAACATGGCACTAGCAATTAACCTTTCACCCATGCAACTGATTTTAAAGTTAATGGGCTTAGGGACACCTACCTCTTATGGAATAAGAAGATGTCATAAGCACAGGATTGCGGTGATGTGCGGCAAAAGACGCAAACTTTTGCTCTTCTAAGCCAGGCATCCTCTTGTCGCATAAAATGCCACTAATCCTACTTCTTATCCCATAATCATAAACTAGGGTGTTACGAAGTGCCTGTGAAATGGGACTCCCCTTGAATAGCGGACTAGTGGTCCATTCCTTAGAGATGCTTTGACGGGTAAGTTAATTTAGCAGATACATTGTATCCATGACAATTGTGTGAGCCAGACCAGGTGTTTTAGGTCTTAACATCAAGTGTGCAGTGTCTGTGGGATGCACAGAGTTTGAGTGCACAAATTCCAGTTTCATGAAGGTGAATACAAAAAAAAACACTTACCACACTTCACACAGCTTCTCCGAGCCTGATCCAGTTTCTTAAACATTGTATAATGTTGTAGGATTTGATGCGGTGCAAGATTTCTCTACCATCAAATACTCTGGTTATATGTATGAAATTTGTTATTGGAATTTCTTACATCTGACAATAATTTTAGGTACATAGATCTGGTGCATGTAATTAATGTAGGCCAACAGAAGAAGTTACAAAGCAAATTCCTCCCCTAACTGCTCTTTTAACTCCTTCCCTAACTAATTCTATAATAATTCCTCTCTTAACTGCTCCTATAACTCCTCCCATAGCTGTTATCTACAACTCCTCCCATGACTGATCCTATATCAACCTCCCAAACCCATTACTAATACAATTAGAGCAAGGCTAATGCAAAGCACATTAATATTACAACAAAGGGATATCAATCCCACATAGAGTTTTGAAACTAAAGATACCTACAGTAGTATGTATGACTTGACCTGGTGCAGATTGTTAGAAGCCAGAAAGATACTCCCACCTTCAGGGTGGCGTAAAATTTTACGCGGATTGAGGGGTGCAAAAATGATTCACAGAGGCGCCCAGTTTGATGCATCACATCATAAGCTGTTTGTTATGTAATGCCTCCTTTTCATATTGGAGCTAAGACCCTGATACATTGTTCCAAAGTTCTGCAAGATGAAAATTATGCTCTGTGTGTCAATTAATGCTAAAACTATTGCCGTACTAGAGTACATAGCCCCCATAGTGTGTGCACATAATTTCCTACAAGTTAGTAAAGGGGTGGTCAACTCCAGTCCTCAAGGGCCACCAACAGATCAGGTGTTCACAATATCCCTGCTTCAGCACAGGGGGCTCAGTCTTAGACAGCCACCTGTGCTGAAGCAGGGATATCATGAACACTTGATCTGTTGGGGGCCCTTGAGGACGGCAGTTGGCTACCAGTGAGTTAGCATTTCAGAGCCAAAATATGGCTAGTGTAATCAAAAGGCACTCAACATAAGAAATAAAATAACGCACACCGCAGCGAGCTACATTAATAGCAATGTAAGCTTGCAAATAATTGCAATAGCAGGCACTCTATCCATGAAAGTGAAGGATTAACCCAATGTTAATTAACCCCCCCCCCCCCCCCAGCCAGTCAGATTTTTAAAAAAATGGGCCGGTGCAGCAGAGGAGAAAAGTTGCGGGCGCACATTTCACCCAGAAGGTGGCGCAGCAGTGCCCAGCAGCACCTCTCCGTGGCTGGCTGAGGGTTCTCTCTGCATGTTGCTGGTTATGGTGTGGATATATGATGCAAGCTTGTGTGTGTAATATATATATATATATATATATATATATATATATATATATATATATATATATATATATATATATATATTAGTGTGTGTATCTGGTATGCATGTTTATTGTGCTTTTGTATGTGTATGGCATGCATCTGTGTACGGCACACGTATCTGGTATGTGTGCATCTGTGTATGGTGTGTGTTGGGTACATGTAGCATGCATCTGTGTATGGTTGTAACGATGCGCTCACCACAGGCAAGGCGTGACTGTGAGCCCGAGGTGGGGATTTGATGAACGCCAACCCACAGCCGCGAGGGCGCATCTGGAGTGTAGACAGGTCAGAGTAGGAGAGGTCAGGATGGTCAGTGATACTGGCGGAGGTCTGGATTGGAGAGGTACGGATCGTTGCAGGTGCTTTAGCCAAGGTCGGGATTGGAGAAGTGCGGATCGTCGTGGGTAAGCCGGGGTCAGGAGCAGAGAGGTACGGATCGTCGTTGGTAAGCTAGGTCAGGAGTGGAGAAGTGCGGAATCCAAAGAACAAGCAAGGTCAGGCAACACAGGACAAGACAGGCAAGGCTCAGACAGGAGGCAGGACTGCAGTGAACAGAGCGCACATAAACAAGGTTATGCTCAGCCAATGTGCCAGAGGGCTGGCTGAGCATATATAGGGAGAACAGTCCAGTGACCTGGGAGCATTCTAAGGAGTATGCCTGGCTGTGGTTGGCTGAGGGAGACAGCACAGGTGTATCCCTTTAGGCAGAGGAGCCAGGAAGCTTCTGCGCGGGTGTGCGCTGCATGGCGATGATGTCACTGCGTGAGTGAAGCCTAGAGGCGGGACCAGCAGGAACAGCATTTAGTGCTGAGTATGGTCCGTGCACGCCCCTAGAAGGAATGCTGGCATTCACCGGTCCGCGAGATGCGCTGCAGGAGGCAGGTGTTCCGATTGCAGGTCTAGGCAGGTAGGGAGCGCGCCGGGGAGGGCGCGAATGACGGATCCTTACAATGGTGTGTTTTGGGTAGATGTAGCGTGCGTCTGTGTATGGTGTGTGTTGGGTACATGTAGCATGCATCTGTGTATGGTGTGTGTTGGGTAGGTGTAGCATGCATCTGTGTATGGTGTGTGTATGTAACGCGTAGCTCACCAAAACGAGGCGCGACCGCGGGGCTGAGGTAGGGATTTGTATAGAATGCCGACCACAACTGCGAGGGCACGTCTAGAGTGTAGGATAGTCTTGCAGGTTGGGTCAGGGCAATAGAGGGCAGCGTAAATGTGGTACTTGCCGGGTATAGGAGTGTAGAGTAGCGGATCGTTGGGGTACGTAGCAGCGTTGTCGTGTTCAATGACAGTGTCAGTGCAGGAGAGGGTCACAAGGTCCAAGGTTCCAGGCAAGGTCAGGTAGCAAGGTAAGCAGACAGACAAGAGCAGCGAGGTACAGCGTCACATACAGAAGTTATGCTCAGCAAGGACAGAGCACAGAGAGCATATTTAAAGGGCCTCCCACCAATGGGAGGAATCCAGGAAGCGGGAGTGCTGTTTTTGATAGGCTGTTGGATCGCGCAGGTGCGTCCTATTACACAGCTGATAGAGACTGCTTTAGATAGTGCGTGCGTGCCGTGCATAATATTGGCAACCCGGTCGCGCGCCGTCAGTACACGGCACGACACCCGCGCTCGTACGGGGGCAGAGAACGTACGGAGGCGGGAACAGAGGCGGAACGCGGGGTATAGTTGCGCCGTGTAACTCTGACATCATGGCGGGAGAGGGAACGAGAGGCGGGACCGGAGACCGCGCGTCAATGGCAGGGGACCAGGTGCACCCCCTGGGTCCAGGAACAGCAGAGATCGACGGGACCCACGCAGTGCCCGCTCGCCGTGTGTGAGGCTGTAAGGGTTAAGGGGACAGAACCGCCGGAATGGCAAATCCTCAGTGTTGGGTACATGTAGCGTGAGCCTGTGTATGGGGTGTGGGCCGCCCGATTCTTGAGCCGGTTGGTTGGGTTTTCTCACCGGGCTAAAACTTGCCTGCCAGTCCCTGCTAAACCTTCATCTTAATCAATATAAAGGTCCTGTTGGAAGGAGTGACATTGATTTGCTTTGCTAATGGATCCAGTTGCTTCCATGTGGAGGGTGTCTGCTATTGTAAATCTTTAGAGCTAAAATATGGATAATGTGAATTTTCTTTCAAAAAACGGTCTCTGCCACACTGCATATCACAGTTGCAACACTGTTTAATCTTTAGACTATTAAGGAAAATGACAACATGTAACCAGACTCAAAACACGGTTTTAGTAACACCTCTTGTATACATTTAGCTCTACAATTTGCCAGTAAGCAGTTATTTTATAGATCCTTGTTTTATCGATGATGTCTTGTTAATTCCTGTATATGGGATGTGCTGTAAAATAAAGGACACACTCTGTCCATATACTGCATTTTATTCTGCATTATCTATTCGTCCTTTACTTGCTTGCGGTATATATAAACTCTTTATACCCGATAGCTGCTTTGGTTCAATGACTTGGAATGACAGCCCTGGTTGTTTTTAAAGCATTAGTAGAATCTGTTGTGGTATTGGCAACAAGGCACTTCAGACCATTTTTACTAAGCAGTGCTAAGCCATAAGACACTTGATGGCGCTGTAAGACCTTTTACAGCTCATTCATGTAATTTGATGCCGGAAGGCTGGGGTTCTCAAGTTCAGTCCAGAAGGCCAGCCCAGGTTTTTAAGGCAATGCATACCTTGTCTTAGTGGTAATTAATGCTAAGTTAATTGGATTAGTATGTGTTAGAGAAATCTTGAACACCTGGCCTGTAGCTGTCCCTTGAGGACCGAATGTGAGCACCCCTGCTGTAAGGTGTCACAGCTTACCACTACTTAGCACACTTGGCCCTTTATGAGTGGGTTAACCATCAGACAATTCTCCCTCGAACTGAGTACAAATTACTGTTTTGGTTGCTATTTATTTAGAGGTAGACACTATTCATACCATGAATCAAGGGGATTTGGGAGCACAATTGATGCAATTCAAAGCATTTTCATCTTGCGTCTCTAACCCTCTGTTCAATTTGATGTGAAGCTGCTTCCCTGTGCTGAGACTCCATGCAAATGAATGGGATGAAGGGGCTTATTCTTAACAGACGATCCCGCCATTTTCTGCCCAAATTCTCCATTGACTTCAGTAGGGGAATTTGGGCTGAAAACGGCTTGATCGGCTGATAACAAATAAGCCCCTAAAATTTTTACCGTGGTGAAGATGGCTTCACAGAATAATAAATAGCGGCCACAATGTATCAAGGCACTTTGGTCCCTACTTCAATATGCTGTGGAGCCATCTTTCGCTAACAATGGAGCTTAACCCTTCCCATCACAAAGGCGAGAGGCCCAATCACGTATATGGGGCTTAAGGTGTACTTCAGCGCAGTACAGATGAATAAACTTGAACCTTAATATTAATGACTGCTAAATAGTCTCATGGTTGCCCTACTTATGCAGTGCATCAAGGATGAAGGATCTATGGGCATCTATATTTTGTGTATGCTGATGCTATTCTATAGTTTCCTTTGTAGCTCTTACAGTTCTTTTCTGTGGCAGAAATTAGATGTAGGTCATGTAATTCTGTGGTATAAACATTATATGCAAATAGAACTGCTTTATAAAGACAATATCGCTTACATGCAACAAGAGAATAAACATTTTTAGAACGGTTTAATTTTAAGAAGTCTGTTTAAACATTGGGCCAAAGTATTAGAGAGCCATACTCTTGTATATTGTAAAATACCATTTTAAAGAACGCGTTGTTATTTTCTTTTGTTGGTGTTGTTTTTTTTTTGTTTTTTTTTAAAGAAACCATGCAAATGTTGTCAGGAAATAAAGGTTTATAAAAGATGTTATTGTTTGTTTTTATTGTGCTTTTACATTGACAATATATACAATGCTGTGCATAGCATTTTGTAGACACAATTATTTATTGAATGTTTTACCAGGAAATACATTGACCATTACCTCTCATTTTTAAGTATGTCCTGGGCGCAGACCTACAATGACAATACATTGTTACACGTTATATTTACAGACATTTCATGGACAGTGGAGGACAAGATATGTTATGGGCAAATGTAACAGACAATTAACAGTTACAGACTGTTGGACGGTAACAGGAGTGACCAGATTCTTTGTTGAAATTTAGGACTGTGAACAATCTTTTGGAGTCAGATCTCAGGTGATATGTGCTGCATGTGATTGGGGTGAGGAGCCTGTTCAGATAGCCAGGTAGCTTGCCCAGAAAGTATTTGAAGGTAAGATAGGAACATTTTACTTTGTGCCTGAGAGCCAATCAAGTTATTGGAGCATGTCGCAGTGATGTGTGTTGTAATTACATTGTAGGACAAAGTGGCATATTGAGTTGTAGAGGGTGTCTAGTTTGCCAAGGTAAGTTTGGGGTGCTGTACCATATACTATGTCCCCATAGTCTATAATTGGCATTAGCATCTGCTGTATAGAGCTTTTTCTGACCAGCTGGCTTAGGGAGGGTTTGTTCCTATAAAGTACAGCCAGTTTGGCATAGGTTTTGGATGTCAGAGTATACATATGCAACCCAAATGTTAAATTGGAGTCAAGCCATATGCCCAGATATTTAAAACTGGTGATGGGCTAGGATGGTGTTAGAGTTGGTGCTGATAAATGACCTTCAAGAGATTACAATCTAATTTTGGTGTCTGTGGCACCAGGAAATAAAGTGACAGAGAGGGTGACAAAGAGCTGACACTGGGCACTGAACCAGGTTCACACACTTCAAAGGCTGTGACATTACCACTTACTGCTTCATCTAGTCTCTATTCTAATGGGGGTGGAAAAAACAGTTGATAGGCTGCTCTCCAGGGTGCTGAATAAGCTCTACTCTGAGTACACAGACTACGGCCTAGATTTATTATGGCGTGAGTCATTTTACCCTTACTTGAGAAGATTTAAATCCTACTTACTGTAAATGAACAGAACTTCATGTCAAGCAAGGGAAATATGGTTTCAAATCGTATTGAATAGAGGCCTATATGCTTGTTACCATCCATTGCATAAACCACTTTGGGACTTATTCCATATGCTCCGAAGCAGCTAATCGCACAATTGGAGTTTTCGGGTCAATACCCATGCAATCTGCCGATTTGGAGCATATTGAATAAGGTTCTTAGGGTATTTTCTGCTTTATAAGTGCAAGGGTGAAAGGATTCATATATATATATTTTAAATGTAGTTATTGTCACGGGAGACCAGGACAATTACACCAGGGATCAATATAGACAGAACCCTGGCACAAACGTTGCGCCCAAATCCGGTGCTCAAAATAGTATACCTCAAAAGTCTCTTTGTGGATCGGAGAAAAATCTCTCACTCTGTGAAAAAAATGTTGTAAGACTCTATGAGTCACATTACTCACGGCTTGATGAGAGTAGCAGGCGGGTGCCCGATCGTATGTATTGATCAATCCTATTGGTCCACCAGTAAGAAGCTTTGCGTGTCCTCCTTCAAGGCGCATTCATCGACTGGCACGATACTCTTGGAACAATGATGTCGAACTGCAGCGTAATGTGTAGATCCCCACGCTGTACTGTATCACCGCAAGTGGACTCCGTAGGCTCCCCGATCAGCAACTCCGCATGTGACTGGTAAGAGGGGGCTCCTGGTGTCTCTCCGTTACCAGCCTGACACAATACACCAGGGATCAGTACACTAGACTGAACTACAGAGTTGAACAAAAGTGAATTTATTGGAAGTTTCCACAGACTTCAAGTACATAAAACACACACACACACACACACAAACTCACCCAACTGGGGGAACAACCTAAAGTCTTAGGTGCGGGGACCTCCATCCGGAAGCTTACCCTGATACATGTTCCCAACTTGCGCTGCTGTCCTTGGTAGTATAGGCAGCACTGCCTTGTTCTCCACTGGTTAGCAGCTTTAGATTCCCCACCATTGCTTCACTCCAAACCGCTCCGATAAAAGCTGCACACACAGACTGCAGCAACACTGGATGCTCCAGACCCCTGCACTGCGTCTCCTCAGTTCCCTTCTGCTGACTACCTTTAAGCTCTTCCTTTACAGGGGCTTTGCCAGTCCCTTGTCAGCACACAGCCTTCACCACGAATATCCAGTCTCTTGAGCTGGGAAGAAAGCATATTTATACCCCAGTCCCAATCAGGGAGATGCAAGCCTGTCTGGGTAAGAACAATAATGGACGTAGACTGGGGTGCTCCCTTTGCACAATAATTGCACCAAATACTCTACAGATGCAAGAGGTCAAAATAAATACAAAATATACCACACATCAAATGTTCGGTGTCTGCTGCTCAACCCCAGGGCGAGGATCTTCCTGAGATCCTCAAGGGGACATGTGGAAAAGAGAAATAGAGGGGCGGAGACGGGGGTCAAAATCAATACCAGACAGCGCCACACAAGTTGATTAAAAAGGCATTTATTAAGACTAAGAGTGAGATAACAAATGACTCGTATATAAAAACTGCTCCAGGACCACGACGCCAGCCTTCGACTCTCCGGTGCAGTGTCCCTGTTTGCCGCGTCTGGTATACAGGACTGCCCTCCCTTAGTGCAGGCGCCGGCTACGGTGTCCTCGAGCAGACACACAAAACTTCTGGTCCAGGTCTCTACACACACAACGCGTTTTGGATCAATAAATCCTTTGTCAGGTGTGTAACAGGATTTTTTAATCAACTTGTGTGGCGCGGTCTCCCACTATATGCGCCCTGAGTGGCTTATTCCTGACGCACAGAGGGAGGAGTGGGATTGATTGCAAAGAAGAAAGAAACTAAAGATACCTATAGCAACACCCAATACCACACAGGCCAGTGTGAGTACATTTTATGTGCATCCCCCATCACCCCTGTGTCATTTTAACTATCGGTCTGGTTTTGATTTTGACCCCCGTCTGCGCCCCTCTACTTCTCTTTTCCACATGGGTAAGAACAATAGTCATGGTCTCTGCATTCTGCCCCAGACCGGGTTGATGAGATTACTGGGGTTAAATGTGGGCCAGGAAGCCCAAAATGGCATGCCAAAATATGGCCATTCCTATCCTTAATATAGTCTGCAGGATGTAAACAGATACACGACAAATCCCACATTATTCCCCTGCAAAGTCATACAATACAGATATAGCCCCAGGGCTTACAGCTTTCTTACAGAGCAAGTCCACTCAGCAGGTGGTCAACCTCTCCCTGGTTCCTCAACAATTGGCCTAATCCCATCACGGTGTCCAGGCCTACAATACCAAACTCTGATATGATAACTACACATTTTGCAAGAAAGAGTTAACCCCTACATGTCCCCACTTTTGAACAGAGCTGTACATCACTATTTTATTTACTTTAAGAGAAACATACACAGGACTGGTACAATAACCTGTACATACACACATAAATAACTACATCATATCATTGACAGCTAGGGGTAATGGCGGGCTTAACCTTTATTTAAAAGCGGCCAAATCTACCCCTACTGTCATAGTTCTAAATACAGTAATATGAATATATTTAATATAGCACTTACATTGTGTGTACTGTTATACATAATAAAATGTAAGTCCTGTTCTAAAGAACTTACAATAGTGGCGCCTGAGGAGTTATATTTATTAAACAATGGTAAACTGTAAGATTATGGCCTATTTAGATTAATGGTGTGTAAGGTGTCTTCTGGTTTAGTATGTATGGTCTGAAAGGACTTACAAATATATATTAACATTCATCCACACTTTAAATAAGTTATGGTGGGTAAAAACCCACCACTGTATAGCATATAGCAAATGAAAATATTACAGACTATCTTAGACAGGTCTGCAACCCTCCTTTTCACCATTATCTTCTAGCATATCATACTTCCACTGCTGAAAGGGAAATGACCTGCAAATAAGCACACAGTGTCACCTTTTGCTTTTGGATTTGAAGCAAAATGTGACACTGTGCTCATTTGCTTGTCATTACCCAGAATCCCTTGCTGCAGTGGAAGCATTGCCTGATAAGAGACAATAGTGAAAAGCATGGTCCTGTCTAAGGCTAAGGCCCCGCTCCCAGAGTCAGCGCACCTGCGCTGCTGACAGGCGGTGCGCTGAGATACACAGACCGCGATCTGCGGTCTGTAGGGAGCGGGAGCCGGAGCGGGAGGTGGGCGGGAGGTGGGAGGTTTGATCGGGAGGTGGGCGGGAGGTGGGCGGTTTGACAGGGAGGGGGGGCGTGGCTTGAGCGGAGGGACCCGCTACTCTCCCCCCCCTCCCTCCACGGACTCGGGCTGGAGCTGGAAGGTAAGTTTAAACACACACACGCAGGCACTCATTCATACACGCGCACACACACACACAGGCAGGCACTCATACACACACACACGCGCGCACACACAGGCAGGCACTCACGCACTCATACACACACAGACAGAGGCAGGCACTCGGGCACACACACACACAGACAGGCACTCATTCATACACGCGCACACACACACACACACAGGCAGGCACTCACGCACTCATACACACACACACAGACAGAGGCAGGCACTCGGGCACACACACACACAGACAGGCACTCACGCACTCAGACACATACACACACAGACAGGCACTCAGACACACACACAGACAGGCACTCACCTGCTTTCACTCCACACTCCTCCCCGCTCCCCGAAGCCTCTCCTCCTCCCGAAGCCTCCCCTCCCCATTGGCTCACAGCCACACACGTCACGCGTCAACGCTAGGAAACACCATTCTCTGGTGTCTCCAGCGGCTGACGCGCTACAGCGTGTTGTGCTCTGTGCAGCCAGGGGGGACCGGGACCGGCTCGCGAGGATTCCCCTGCTGGTGGGGAACTCGCGACCCGCCGCCCGCGCCAACGAGCGCAGCGGGACCGAGGCCTAAGACATGTGAATGTGCTCACAAGTGATATTTCCATTTGCTATTAACATTCATAGAATAACAAGAAGGAAGGTGATGTGTTCGAAATCTGAAATTGACTTACACTAAATGAAGGTATGCACAGAATCCCTGGAATGCCCCAAACTCAAAATATGTAATGTACCAGAGTTCGATGTACAGTATTCAAACTCTTGAATGTACCAATTTCTGCTGCATGTTTACTGGGAATCTGAAATGTACCTATTTCTACTGCATGTTTACTGGGAATCTGAAATGTACCACTTTCTGAGAGATTGGCCATGTCTGCACACACCAATACAAAATGCTCTCCAACCAGTATCACAGACACCAGAAATTAGATTGTCAGCTCTTTGTGGTAAGTAAGCATGCCTGCAGTCTCTTTACATACCACTGCCAACCCTTTTTAATAAACATTACAAACAGTGAGGTACTTGAAACAGAAACCCTGTAATATTCATGCAAAATAGAAACATTTAAAAAACAAAAAACAAAAATGCAAGATACAGTACATCTATAGTGGTAATTGTACCAAACCCTTCCATTTACATTGTAAAGGTGTGTTGCCATGGAAACCCAGAATGCAATTATATTGCAAGAGAGTCTTTTGGTTAACACGTTGATCTTTGTAGTCAAGGAAACTATGCAAACAAAATCAGTTCGAAAAACCTTCAATTCTGTCCATTCACAAAAACAATAGAAGAGTTGAAAATTGGATTGAAAGCGAAATTATTGTAAATAATTAGTAAAAAAAAAAAAAAAAAAAATTCCTTTTCAGATTGTTTTGTATCTATATCACCTGGTTGGAAATATAGTGCAAAAAACAGCATTAGATTTATATAGAAAAAAAACAGTGCAAACCATACAATCTGTTTATTTAATAAATATTGGCCTGTTTTTGTTCCACTATTGTCCTATTGTGGTTTTACAGCTGGGGTGACTTTAAATCATGATTTATTTATTTTTTCAGTTTGAACCCTTATGTGAAGGTTTATATGTTTTTGAAGTGGGTGAAGCCAGTTCAAATAACCGAGTCAGCTCCTTGTGACCTTGAATAATTTTGTTGACAATATGCCCTAAAATATTTGATTAAAATCCATTATGTCAACAAAATGACCCAAGCCATGGAGTGCCACGACCCATCCGGCAAGTTGAGATCAGGCGATCACTTCTTTCCAGGCAGAGCCCTGGTTTGCTGGAAATGCAGGTTGAATAAGGGAATATGCGGGGAACCCAGCAAGCACATTTGTATATTTTTTAACACACTAAATCACTCGAGAATAAATAATTCACAGTTACAGGGTATGCAAGGGGCTACAGCGTACATTAAACAGGGTAGCTCTGGGGTCTTGGAACCAGATAAGCCACAGGGAGAGATGGAAAGGGGACCGGGATTAGCCTTTATTATTCTGGTCCCCAGGTCCACTTCAATCACAGTACATACATACAAGACAAAGATTCACACTAGGACTGAAACGTTAATTATTTTGCAATACTAAAACATTTTTTTGCCAAGACAACTGGATTGCCGTATTCTTTCTTCCCCGGAAATCATACTAGCCATCTGATTGTAGGAGGTAAACTACAGTCCAGGTATTCAGACCACTGGATTCAGTTGCCAGGGTTACTTGAGTGAGATGAATACTCATGAGTAGGACACAGAGCCTTATTTAAGGGTGTGTTCAGAAATCTGACTGTGGCGAGAGTTTCATTCTGTGGATGGGATTCATGTAGCTCTGCTAACAGGTATCGGAGCTCAACTGGCGTTAAATGTCATTCAAGTCAATGGCAGTTAATGCTGATCAAGCTCCAATACCTATTATCAATACTTTGTTGCCATACCATGTCTCTCCAGCAGAAGTCCTGCTGTTGAGCCTCCCTTCTCTGTACTTCCAGCTGTTTTTCCTGTGACTGGGGCAACAGGGCTGTTTGTTTACTGATTGCTGATTTATTTTACTTTAACTGCAGTAGGGAAGAAGGAGTAGGTAGTATGATACCATTTATTGGACCAACAATTAGTTGATCTGTTACAAGCTTTCGAACCTCTCAGGGTCCTTCATCGGGTAACCCTGACCCTAAGAAGTTTGAAAGCTTGTAACATATCAACTACTTGTTGGTCCAATAAAAGGTATCAAACCACCTACTCCCTCTCCCTCCTTTCTTACTACATGGAAGAAAGGACCAACACGGCTACCCATCCTTTCTTATTTTACTTTAAACAAACTGCTCCAATTCATTCAATTCGAGCCTGGTTACAATATGTCACCACCTTGCTAAACAGTGGTTTATTAGGGGTATACAGCCTGTGTTGTTCTACCTTACAATGTAGATGGCAGTGCAACGGCAAAATAAATACCAGTACTTTTCAAAAGCCATTATGCGCTTTGTGATTTTCTGGCCTTCAAGGCTTTGTCCATGATCTTGTAAACACGAGGTGGTATATTGGTTAATCTACTGCTTCCTGCAGAGAACAGATGGCAAGCTATTGTACTTACAGACTAAATATGTGTATCTCTACTATGCCTGCTGATTCTTACTTCCCATGGAACATCATGCATTTTGAGTTGCTGGAGACTTGAAGATTCCTATTAACAAACAGTTTAAAACATAATATTACACTTTGTTTAACTCATACCTGCCAACTAACTTCAGGTCACAGTGTGATAATGATCCTTTCATGTCTATCTATGATCGTCCTTTATTATAGCAAAACTGCTAACAGACCACAAAACCAGGACTGGATTATTATTACACAGTGAGTTGGAGTTTTTTTAAGCAGGTATGTCTGATTGAACTTAGCATCTGATTGACAGCAGTGTGCAGTGATAGTGGTAGTGCGGAATGGAACATTTGGCCACGGCCGTCTCACTGCGATCAAGTCTCTGCCGGCGTTTGGCCACCGAGGGACCCTTAGCCGCAGCCGCTGTGCCGCTCGACACTCAGCTGCCAGCTGTTTCGCCAATAAGGTAATATTAGCATGTTCTTGCATAGCGCTGCTAGTTTTACGTAGCGCTTTATGGAGACATTTTGCAGACACAGGTCCCTGCCCCGTGGAACTTACAATCTATGTTTTTGGTGCCTGAGGGACAGGGAGATAAAGTGATTCTCACAAGGAGCCGACACCAGGAATTGAACCAGGTTCCCCTGCTTCAAACTCAGTGCCAGTCAGTGTCTTTAAAAAAAAAAAAAATCACAGAGGGAGCGGTGATGAGCCACTTTTCACCGCTTTTCAGCATGTTGATAAACTCGTGCAATTCTAGTAGCAGCGATTAGGTTATCGACGCCTATCAACGCTCTAGAATAGTGATTTTCTACCCAAATCCTCACGCCAGAAAAAGTTGTCATGAAGGTTTTGGAAACCTGCTGAGAAGCGGCAAGATGGCACTTTTTTTCTTCATCGGATTGATGCCGGGAGTCTCCGGAGCTGATACCCATTAATATCACCAACGAGACCCCCAGACACCCACGGGGACCCCTGTGGGGCCCCCGGACACCCATGAGAAACCACCCGAGGGCCCCCAGCCACCCGTGGGAACCAACCAAGGGCCCCCTGACCCTCGTGGGGATGACCCTGGGACCTCCAGACAACCGCGGGGACCACCCAGGGACCACTTGTTGGGTTCCAAGACACCCACGGGGACCACCTGGAGGCCCCCACCGCACACCCACGAAGACCAACCGGGGACCCCTGCTGGCCTATAGTATCAATCCTGTGTATAAAAAATAAAATATGGTTTTATGTGGGGGTACAGGGGATGGGTTGTGTTTTGGTGGCTATTACTTATTTAATATAAATGTTATTACTAGTGTATTGTAGAAGGGGGATCCCCGGATCGTTAATCAATGCGGTTCTGCTCTGGAGTCACCCTGCTCATCTACACTAGTAATAAAATGTAGGGCACCCTGTGGCAGGTCTCTCTGACGTGAGTGCCGGAAGTCAGCTGAGCTAAGATTCTAGCGCGTGTCAGACAACTCGTGGGACAATCTGAGGGAGAACTGGGGCCGGCGGCAACTGCTGTGTCCACCCCGCAGCCATGGCCCCCGTCACAGCCACCAGCCCTCCCACAGCAACGGCAGCCACCCCCCCCCCGTATCAGCCAACGGCCCCCCTTTGTAGCAGCCAACAGCCCCCCTATGCAGTCCCCGGCCCCCCTGTAGCAATGGCCCCCCTCTTTGCAGCCACCGGCCCTCCCTAAGACAGCGGCCCACTGTTCATCCCGCAGTCACCGGCCCCTCCCGCAGCCACCGGGCCTGACCTGAGACCATCCACAAGGTAATGTGCTCCCCCATCTTTTTGTGTTCCATTGCTACTAAGGGTCCTGGATAGATCATTTTGGGGTCAGAGTCACAGGAGGGCATCACAAGAAAACACGTGAATTCTAAAAGGCCGTATACCTTTTTTATTTATTTCATTTATCTACCAACTTACACACTCACCATACAGAGATAGCGCCCGGGTATTTTTCCAACTCATCCACAAGGTAAGTCTGATTTTTATTTGTATTGGTTGGTTTATTTTTTATATGTATTGGGGGAGTTGGGGCATATTTGTATATGTATTGGGGGGATGGGGGTATATTTTTATATGTATTGGGGGGATGGGGGTATATTTTTATATGTATTGGGGGGATGGGGGTATATTTTTATATGTATTGGGGATCATGGGGGTATTTTTATATGTATTGGGGGTCATGGGGGTATTTTTATATGTATTGGGGGGCGCGAGGAATTTTTTTTATATGTATTGGGGGGGCTTGGGGGAGTTTTTATATGTATTGGGGGGCTTAGGGGATTTTTATATCTATTGGGGGACTTGGGGGTATTTTTATATGTATTGGGGGGCTTGGGGGTATTTTTATATGTATTGGGGTATTTGTTATATGTATTCTCTTTTTTAAATGTATTGGTGTCTTTTGTAGATGTGTTGAGGTCTTTTTTAAATGCATTGGGGTCTTTTTTTTAGATGCAATGGGGTCTTTTTTGATGTATTTGGGTGGGTTTTATATGTATTGTTATATATATATATATATATATATATATATATATATATATATATATATATAAACCCTGTCGTCCCATAAGAGAAGGCACAAAAGCAGCAACACTCAGATATAGCAAAAAGACATGTATTAGCAGTGACAAAACAGAACACTATAAACCCAACGTTTCGGTCCTGGCAGGACCTTCCTCAGGGGGGTGCTTCTGCCAGAACCGAAAAGTTGGGTTTATAGTGTGCTGTTTTGTCACTGCTAATACATCTTTTTGCTATATCTGAGTGTTGCTGCTTTTGTGCCTTCTCTTATGGGAAGACAGGGTTTCTATATTGATTTCTATGGAGCATGCACCTTGACTTTACATTTGTTGCTTGGAGTGCTGGCTGCTGCTTTTTGTTATATATGTAGCCCCCAGGCCCATATTTAACCCTCCAGGCCCATATTTAACCCCCCCCCCAGGCCCATATTAAGGGAGGGGAGGGGAAGGTGGGGCCCTGCTCCTTTCCTTTGCCCTGGGCCCCATGATTTCTGTTGCGGGCCCTGCCTTCATGCATTCCATCAAGTGCTTTATGGATTTTTTTTTTTTTAAATAAATCAGTTCTATAGTATTAGATAAGGCTGCGCTTATAATGCCGGCGATGCGACGTCGCAGAAAAACAAATGTATTGCCGCCGTCGCGTGCGCTTATAGTAAGCATCACGCATCGGGAGCGACGTGGCGGCACGAAATTTGGAAGCCGGTCAAAATTTGATTTTTCAGAGGCTGTCACCACATGTGAACCAATCAATGGCCAGGTCGCTTGCAAAGTCGCTGCAAAGCGAAATACAACTTTTGCGGGTGGCGATGGCGACGGGCGACGGCATCCGTTGCGCACACTATAAGCGCGGCCAAATACTGTATTTTTTTACATTTTAATTATTCAACTCTTAATGCAATTTTTAACGAGTTTTAAAGCAGCCTTGACTTCTAGATCAGGTTTTATTTAGCCCAATTCCCAAGCAGTGCAAGATATTTGCAACACTTTCCTGTTTGGGATAATATGTTGCGAAATTTCCCAACAGTTGGTGCTGTAAACTGTAACAATAGATAACTCATAGACTGAGCAACTGATTAAGCCAGGGGTGAGCAAACTTTTTAGGCCGAGCCCCCCTTTTCATCCATGAAATTTCTCGGGCCCCCCCTGCCTGATGTAATCAAAATCACATGACGTCAGCGCACGTGAGCTGGTTCAGCCAATGAGGGCGAACCAGCTTCGTGACGCCCCCGCCACGCGTCAACAATCTCCTGCAGCCAAGTTCACAAATCGCTTGGGCTGCAGGCGTGCGCGCAGGCAGTATACTAGTATTGGATCACTGTTTATTTTATTGTTTGCTGGCATCTGGTAATATGTTTTTTTCTGGTGCACAAAGGCAGTCCATTTGAGGGGGCATTCATCCACCTCTTTGCTACATCCCTTCCCTCTCCCATTTGCTTTCCCCAGTGTCATCCACTCCTACCTACCAGATTTATGTATTATTTATTTATTCCTGTTTTAAACGTTGCCCAGGGATCAGGGAACCCCATAACCAAACTCAAGGGGGGTACTGATGAATCTCCCCTGCTGATCAATACTCCGAAGTGACCCCTCTGACCCAAAGAAGAACCCTCAGCCCCCCAAAACTCATCCTCCCAAGCCCCTCAATTCTGCCATCTCTGCCTGACCTTCATCCCACTGTTTAGCCATTGAGTCTCTCCCTCCCCCCAGTGTCTCTCCCTCACCTTCCCCCCAGTGTCTCTCTCCCACCTCTCCATCCCCCTCCCCCCAATGTCTCCCACCTCTCCATGTCTCTCTCCCCCTCCCCCCAACATGTCTCCCACCTCTCCATATCTCTCCCCCCAATATTTCTCCCACCTCTCCATGTCTCTCTCCCCCTCCCCCCAATATGTCTCCCACCTCTCCATGTCTCTCTCCACATTCCCCCAATATGTCTCCCATCTCTCCATGACTCTCTCCCCCTCCCCCCAATATGTCTCCCACCTCTACATGGCTTTCTTTATCTCCCCCCCCCCCCCCCCCCCCAATGTGTCTCCCACCTCTCCATGGCTCTCTTTCTGTCTCCCACCTCTCCATGGCTCTCTTTATCTGCCCCCAATATGTCTCCCACCTCTCCATGGCTCTCTTTCTCTCCCACCAATATGTCTCCCACCTCTCCATGGCTCTCTTTCTCTCTCCCTCCCCCCAATATGTCTCCCACCTCTCCATGGCTTTCTTTATCTCCCCCCAATATGTCTCCCACCTCTCCATGGCTCTCTTTCTCTCTCCCTCCCCCCAATATGTCTCCCACCTCTACACACACAACACACAACACACAAATACTTACTTTCACTTTTAAGCCTGCTTCAGTCCCCCATGTATGCTGAAAACTGGGACAGGAGGAGGAGGGGCTGTCTGTGTGCAGTGAGAAGCCCCGCCCCCACAGCAAGGCAGACATCACACAGAAGCAGCCTCAGCACGGAGCTTCTGGCCGCCCGTGCACAGCTCTGCCCGCCCCCAGGTTTCTCCGCACGCAGCCCGCGCCCCCCCTACATAATCGTGCGCCCCCCCAAGGGGGCGCGCCCCACAGTTGTGCACCGCTGGATTAAGCCACCTGCGCTGAAGCAGGGATATGCTTAAAACCTGACTTGTTGGTGGCCCTTGAGGAATGGAGTTGGCCACTCTTGATATAAGATAATTTAAAAAAAAACTACCAAGTAACTGTTACAAAATTGTAAGTAAGGTTACATACTTGAGTGCATTCCTGTCTTTGGGATTTTGATTACACTATTATATTACTCATGAAAATTGGAATGACACAAAATCAACAGTGCAGACATGGAAAAGGAGTCATGTTGTTGAGCCACTTAATTTCAGTAAGACAGTGTTTCCAACCTAGAGCTAGAGGGATTCCTCATGGGTGGCTTGGATTGAAAATTGGGAGGAGGGATACAAAAACTGGGGGGTGGGGGGGGAGAGGAGGTTGTAGTGACAAAAAGTCAAACAGAGCTGGTCACAGAGAGTGACAGATATACAGTATTGTAGCAACATAGGTAACAAAGGCAGTTTGCCTGCATCAATAACCCAGTTAATATGTGCTGCTAAATGGAATCCATGTTATTTTCCATTTTTTTGTTTTTAGGTGTTTGTGACAGTGAGAAGGTTGATGAGTGTGGTACTGGGCTGTTAGCATCACACACTCAGGTGCGCTGCAGGAAAAGCTAATCAGTCTGCAGTATGTACCTGATAAAGGCTGTTAAGCCCAGAAAGAGAATGCATGGCGAAATGCTGCTGAACTGATGCTAGAGCTACAGTAGGATGAATGTGAGTAAGGCTTCGACAGCACATGTAGGTGACGATGTGCAAGGTAGCACCAGCTGCATTATTTTGTTTGTACTGTAGTTTGCGTTCTGTAAATGTTTGTGCTGAGGGTTTTTTTAAGCATCTGCATCTACAACAATGCCCTGAACCCACCCTGTTACAAGGTCCCGAAGGTGAAATTATGGCCTTTGGGGGGGGGGGGGGGGGGTCTAGGGTAAAACATTTGCGAATGACTACAATAAGGAGGAAGAATTTGTCATGCGAGGAATATAGACCTTTCACCATCTAATTGCCATATTAAAATATTTGCCAGCCTTCTTCAATGCAGCATTGTGCTATTTGCTACTCTGTTTTGAGACAAGATACTTCGGTTACGTGAGATCTTTCAACACAAACACATTCCTGCTGAAATGTCATGGTTCAATTGCAATTGTTTCATGTGGCACAATATGACGGCTCTGAGAAGCTTTTCCACCCTGTATGTGACATACATTTTCCATTTGCTGGTCTTCATTACTTTTTGGGATTTTGGCAATTGTTTTCCAACCACAGGATGTTGTTTACTTCTCTCACATCCTCTTGCATACCATATAGCATGTTTTTCTTGGTTAACTATTTCAGTACTGGTGATCTGTGAAATGTAAGACACCTCTAGTACTTTAGATATGGATATATATATAATATATATATATATTTTTTTTTTTTATATATATATATATATATTTATATTTTTGACCAAATCACAATAGGTACAGCAGGGTTGCATTCATACAGGGCCCCAAAATAGGTACTATATCTGCTAAATAAGTACAGTTGGAGGATTTGATTAAGAGGTTGTTGGCATCCACTTATCTAGGACTACAGCCTCTGTACAGTTTGTCTTTCACATTTCTCAGACACGTTATTGTATGTATGTACATCTTAATTTATATAGCGCCATTAATGTACATAGCGCTTCACAGCAGTAATACATGTGACAATCATATAAATAACATAATACAAATAACATATAATGGGAAAAAGTGCTTCAGACATAAAAGGGACACTTAGGAAATGGAGTCCCTGCCTCGAAGAGCTCACAATCTAATTGGTAAGTAGGAAGAACGTACAGAGACTGTAGGAAGGTGTTCTGGTAAGTATGTCTGCAAGGGGTGAAGGTTGATGTACGAGCTGTAAAGTATCCGCCACAGAGCAACTCATATGCTTCGTTAATGAGGGGTGTTTTAAGATGGGTCTTAAAGGTGGATAGAGAGGATGCTAGTCTGATATTGAGGGGGGAGGGCATTCCAGAGGTGTGGGGGAATCAGTGAGAAAGGTTTAAGGCAGGAGAGGGCTTTAGACACAAAGGAGGAAGAGAGAAGACATCCTTGAGCAGAACGCAAGAGTCGGGATGATGTATAGCGAGAAATTAGGGCTGAGATGTAAGGAGGGGCGGAAGAGTGTAAAGCTTTAAAAGTGAGGAGGAGAATTGAGTGTGTGATCCGGGAATTGATAGGAAGCCAGGAGAGTGATTTCAGCAGGGGAGACGTTTATACAGATTTAGGAAAGAGTAGAGTGATTCTGGCAGCAGGGTCTAGAAAAGATTGTAGGGAAGACAGGTGAGAGGCAGGAAGGCCAGACAGCAGGAGGTTACAGTAGTCGAGACAGGAGAGAATGTGGGCCTGTGCCTGCGTTTTAGCAGTGGAGCAA
This sequence comes from Ascaphus truei, assembly GCF_040206685.1. Taxonomy (NCBI): domain Eukaryota; kingdom Metazoa; phylum Chordata; class Amphibia; order Anura; family Ascaphidae; genus Ascaphus; species Ascaphus truei. The sequence goes on from NC_134490.1 coordinate 25,315,251, forward strand.
CAGGGGAAAGGGGGTATCTTTATAATATTGGGGAGGAAAAAACTACAGGTTTTAGCTACATTTTGAATGTGACAGACTAGTCGAGTGTGACCCATAGGCAGCATGCTTGTGCTACTGGGTGTATGATAGTGTTTCCAACAGGAATGTAAAAGGAGGTAGTAGGGCCAGGTTAGGGAGGAAATATTAGGAACCGTTTTTGCCATTGTAGCCAGGTACCCCCTGGGCTACTAATTCCCTGCCTAACACGTAAACCCTGGCACCAGCGCAGGCAGTGTTAGGGTTAATCTCTGCCGTACTGCTATAAACAACTCCCTAGTAGTTACAGGGGGGGGGGGAGGCAAGGCAGAGGTACTGCCCATTATAGGGGTGTTGACCTGGAACATTCCCCTGGTAACAAAAAGGGGCTGCAGCTCCAAATGTAGGTCCTCTCTGTCTCTCTCACTCCTCAGTGAGAGAGGTGTGTTCTATCCTCTTCCTTCAGGGGGAGTGGGATGTTATTCTATCCTGGACCAGGGACCTGGTGCTAGGCCTTCCCTCCCTCAGGGGAGTGGGAGCAGCTACCACCATACTCCACCAGGGAGTGTGGGAGACAAGGATAGACTCCTGGGGTTGTTTCCGGGGACACAGAGAAGAGAATGTGCTGTAAGAAATGCTGTGAAGTGTGTTCAATAAAGTTCTGTTTTTACTCCTGCCTGAGGCTGCAGTCTTTCGGGGGGAGGAAAAGAGGTTTTCCTCAGGGACTCCACCAAGGGTTGCCAGGTGGCATGCGGGGAGGGGGGGCAGTGGATGCGGGGGGAGCAGTGGATGCAGGGGGTGGTAGTGGATGCAGGGGGGAGCAGTGGATGCGGGGGGGGCAGTGGATGCAGGGGGGGGGCAGTGGATGCAGGGGGGGGCAGTGGATGGGGGGGCAGTGGATGCAGTGGGGGGCAGTGGATGCAGGGGGGGGGCAGTGGATGTGGGGGGGCAGTGGATGTGGGGGGGCAGTGGATGTGGGGGGGCAGTGGATGTGGGGGGGGCAGTGGATGTGGGGGGGCAGTGGATGTGGGGGGGCAGTGGATGTGGGGGGGGCAGTGGATGTGGGGGGGGGCAGTGGATGTGGGGGGGGGCAGTGGATGTGGGGGGGGGCAGTGGATGTGGGGGGGGGCAGTGGATGTGGGGGGGGGCAGTGAATGTGGGGGGGGCAGTGAATGCGGGGGGGGGGGCAGTTAATGCGGGGGGGCGGGCAGTGGATGCGGGGGAGGCGGGCAGTGGATGCGGGGGGCGGGCAGTGGATGCGGGGGGGTTAGTGGATGCGGGGGGGTGGGTTAGTGAATGCGGGGGGGGGGGTTAGTGGATGCGGGGGGGGCAGTGGATGCGGGGGGGGGGGCAGTGGATGCGGGGGGGGGGGGAGGCAGTGGCATCTGTCAACCCTAACTGCACCTATCTGCGATAGGCCCTGTGGGAATGGAAGCGCTGTACCAGAGGAGATGAGAGCTACTGATTCATGTCATGTCCAGTTCATCCCCAATTAACATCGGCGGAAACTCAGGCCCTTCTGTAAACCTGCAGGTGAGCACCACAACACCAGGTAGCAGTGAATCTCCCTTAGGGTGGGGGAGCATCGGTTACACCATGTTAAATTTAAGTTGGCAGAGGGCCATCCAGGATGATAGAACGGAGAGATATTCATTGTAGGGCTTCACTCATGCATACATACCCAGGTGAATACAAACACATGCATAGATGCAGAAGCATACATACACTGGGACACAGAGTAGGTTCTACCTACAGCCAAAGAAAAAAAGAAAAAATGATCGATATCAGCGCTGCTCCAGACTCACATGTTTCGGGCGAGTTCGCCCTTTCTTAAGGAGAAAGGGCGAACTCGCCCGAAACATGTGGGAGGAGGTCTTTTTTGTTATGTTCTAGTATCTGTTTTATGTAGATTTAATAAATTGATTTTATTACCTACCTGGTGAGTCTGTCATCCCAAGGAGCAGCGCTGATATCGATCATTTTTTCTTTGTTACTTCTGGATCGTGGTCGCGCAGGAAGTGCGTCATTACCCTTTCAGGTATCACAAGACCAGGAGACACAGAGGGGACGGACTCTCGTGAGCTGTGTGAGCTCCATCCGTGGGCTGCTGCAATTGCGGCCGCTGGCCCCACATGGGAAGTGGGTCTGCAAGTGGCCCTTACCCCGCATCTTCAAAAGGTCTTTTTTCCTGCTCCGCACTTATATCTTATTTGGCTACTAGCTGTGGGGGTCAACCTTGAGTGGACAGACGGTTCCTTTGGATATCTACCTACAGCCATACTCCCAAACTGCCATAGTTGGCAAAGTCACTCTGGTTCATATCGGTAAGATACAGGCGTCTGTTTACGTAAGTCTCCAGGCTGTAAAACTGGGTCAACACCAGAGCAAAAACAGCACCATATTTATAAAACAAATCCTATTGAAAGCAATTGGAGGTTTTCATTTGATCATTCTTGTACAATTCTTTTGGACTGGTTTTGCAACAAGGAGACTTTGTTAAATAGACTCCGTTGACTCAAACTACACCAGTGGTGGGGTTATACAGAATGAAATCTAAAGCACAATGTTTGAGTAAGCCTTCAATTCTCATCAATACCCCTATTCAATAAGCTGTGAAGCCGCTTCCCTGTGCAAAAGAAGATTGTCCCATTCCTTTGAATGGAGCTGAACTCTTCTCCACCACAAGGAAGATGTCTTGACCGCATACTGACCAAGGTGGTCAAGGGTCAGAGAGGAAGGCAGTGCTGGGTGCAATATAAATACAGTATGTAAAATCAGAGCCTGGGGGGAAAAAAACATGTAAAAAGAAAACAAAATACATTTAAATATAGAACACATTTTAAACTCAGTTTACAGAGTGTTCTCAACATTCACATTCATTACATTAGAAATAAAAGCAGATGCATTTTTGTATAATTATTGCATTTTATTACAAAGGCTGTTCTAACCTAATTTATACTTTATTGCTTAGATTTTATTCTTTGTAGGACATGGTTTACATTCATGCCTGGAGTAACTGACTTGGGTTGAAATTAAAGCGCTAGTAAAAAAAACTAAGAGCACGAAGCCAGATCCTAAGAGCCACAATGCTGTTAACCCCTCTGTTGCCAGAAGACCTTTAGACATCATTTAAAAAATGTTTTACTATATTTATGCTCTATGCATAGAAAAGGAGAACACCTTCAAATATATACATTTTCCTTTTAACAGGAAGAGGACGTTGTCACGGGAGAGCAGACGACTTACTCCCAGGTCACAGCACAAAGCAGAGTAAGGGGTTAAATAAACAGGAAACATCACAAGCATAGGTACGCAGACAAATACTCACCACAATTAGTTACAGCAGCTGCGGGGTAACACGGTCTATCTCACTAGGTGCTGGGCGCTGCCAAAGCCCGCTTACCCAGGATGTGCCCCACGAATCAGATTGTCGCCGCGGATCAAAATGCTCCCGATTGCCGGCTGCCTGTATTTCCAGCTAGTCTCTGCTCACCGAGACTAACCACGGACTGCCCTGGAACTCCAGAGCGGCGAGGCATATATAGATTCACTGCTCCTATTCAAATGCATGGACGACCTCCGCTCGGCCAATCAGAGCGCGGTGGGATGGACGAACAAGCCAATCACAGGCGAGGGGGAGGCACGGCTACAGGTCTGGCCGTTTGCCGATCGTGACATCAGAGCGAGCGGGACATATGAATCAGTCCAATCACTGGAGCACCTACGCTCGCCATTTCCAGCCATGATCATCCAAGCTGGAATTCCACGAGGGCACATGCGATGGTGTCAAATTGGCGGTGAGGGGCAGAGTTCCGCTTTGTTCTGTCCCAGCGGGTGCCCTTTGCACACAACCATCTGGTTGTGACACTGGCCTTTGCTCCCCATGATTCAAAGTCCTGGAAAGCTACTGGGAAAAAGACCTTGAAAGAGGGGCCTACATGCCCAAACATGGTCATCCCCTGCCTGGAAAAACAGATGTCCAGCAGGGGGCATGGCTCTCAGGTTGAAAGTGTCCTTGATTTGGTCCCCTATGTCCAGATGAGTAGTACTACTGGCCCCACATGTGTTAAAGCATAACATAGTGTATATAACAGTATCACTGCTTTCACATCTAATAAAGCTATACATTTTTACAATACTTTGGGGATCCATATACACAATACATGGGCAAAACCCCAGTAACCAACATCAACCTGAGGCTTACTGTTCTGGCCCAAGCACACCCTGATAGATGAGTAGGGACAGGCAGGTTAACTCAATCCCATATATCAAGCAAGGGAACCATCTTACTTGCTGAAGTGTTTATTTGGGACAACAACATACAAATAAAAGGGGGGAAAAGTACAGAGGGAACACTGGGACATGAGATCAATGGAGGGGAAGGGGAGCTATGAGGGAAGTGGGCTAAGTGCAAAATGTAGGGATTAGGTAACAATCAGTAACTTTTCCAGGATAGGAGAGATGACTGCTCAAGATGGCTGCTGGTACTAAAAGACAGCATGCTGGTCTGATGGGAAATTAACTGGGACAATACCACCTGGCATGGGGAGGGGGAGCAGTCTATCCTGGTAAAAAGCAGGGGGGGGGGTTGCCAAGGCAACTGGCTGAAGCCAAGAAATCCACAAGGGATCGCAACAATGTTGCAACAGCTAAACTGAGGAGTGCTGGCAGCCTGAAGACAGATTAAAAAAAACACAATCCTGTTCCAGAACACTTACCCACCCACAGTAGCCCTGATGAGAATAGACAGCAGGACGAGTTTGACCTTTATTTTTAGCAGCCCTGCTACCTGTTTCATCACAGACATGTTTTGCAACTAAAAAAAATAAGTGTCCTACTATGTTTCTGACTGACAACACAATGTCACTGGGACATGATGTCACCGTTTTGATGGAACATTGTAAGGAACCCTGGAACTAATAAGCCCCAGAGCTAAAAGTATCACAGGGATGATTGCTGTAGTAACACATTAAACATACTGCTGCAAGTAATTCAATTTGGTCCTGTAAAGGTGACTGCATCATAAAGGGACCTGGTGACATACATGTATCTGAACTTTCTAAGTGTCATTCATTTATATTTAACCCAAGAAACATCACTGCTGCCAGTTGTGGGCAACATTTGATGGTCCTAGGGGTTCCTGAGTACCACCACTAATTTTATATACAAACATACAATTCCACATTCTTAAAGAAAGAATAAGACCGTCCAAAGAGCTGTGCCCCCATGTTGAATAAATGTCATGTTCTAAAACAGGCACCAACCACCACTTTTGTAACTCCTTTGCTGCAGGAGCAATGTGTTGCAGGCCACTCTAGCAGCCAAGGAGTTAAGTCACTATGAACATTGGCCATTAGTTCATGTTGGTCCTTGGTGGGACTGCACCTTTAACAGAAACATCATACACATCGTATGCAGGCAGCAAGCAACCTAACACGTCAAACAGGCATTTGCACAGACTCTGTTCAATATCCTTAAATCTCTCGTACATTACCATATGTGTACATACTTACATTCTAATTAAAGCTCTCTCTTGTCTCACTGGTGAAAATGGCAGGGTTATTGGTTGCCTCTGATGACCCTATTCTGTCTCAATTCCCAGCTGAGTAAGAAAAATGTAGAGCACCTGGCCACCAGAGGGATTACAGCCTGTTCTTATGCCTTAAACAATGTGTTTTAATCTTTAACAGAGATGATGGAGACATTTAATAACCCACTGGGACCATGGCAGAAGTGTTTATGGTATGTAGCATGCAGCACAATAAGACTTTAAAGAAGACTGAAGCAAAGGCTGGGGACATAAAAGTGTAAGCAAATAAAGTCCAAACTAAACTTAAATAATGACATTTAAATATAAAACACATTCCAAAATGGTATTCCATTCTCCGCACCTCACCCGAATGGATTACGCTGGCCAATACAAGTAGTTGCATTATGTCAAATAACTCTGGATAGATTCGTTGTAGATTGTGATACTGTTTGGGGAACCAGCATTATAGTTCCTCATAGATGATATCGTTTGGCTTTCCAAATCTCATAGGTTTCTTCTTCAAGAATTGAGAAGAAACCTATGACGTTTGAACTCCGTCCACTATAATTTCATCTATGAAGAATCCTCCTGTTTGATTCATTACAAGTAATCGACATTTCTCCAGCATTACTGTGGTTGAAACAAACTTTGAAGGACCTTATTTTATCATACAACAGTTGTATCCTGATTTATAATATACTTTATTGATTAGATGTTATACTTTTTGGTGCACCTTGTGCTGGATGAACATCATTCAGCAGCCATAAAATGAAAGGGACTACAATCTTCTCCAGAACGGGGAAGACGACTTCACAGCACAATGTACAGGGGCATTGATGAGAATAGAAGGTTAACTGAATCCGTTTCTTCGATTGTATTTTTTCATGACACCCTAGTGCAGATTGGATTGTGTCTTTGGGATCTGTTTATTAAAGTCTTCGTTAGGCGCAGGCGCAGTTTCAGCAGAGGAAAGGCGAAAGGTCAAACTGTACAGCGGTAACAGTGCAGAAATATATACCACAGATGCAGGTGGTCTTCATCAGGGGTGGCCAACTCCAGTCCTCAAGGTCCACCAACAGATAAGCTTTTCAGGATATCCCTGCTTCAGCTGCTGCTGAGCCACCTGTGCTGAAGCAGGGATATCCTGAAAACCAGACCTGCTGGTGGACCTTGAGGACTGGAGTTGGCCACTCATGGTCTACATCATAAAACTAATCAGGAGAGACTAAAGGACCTCAACATCTACAGTTTGGAGGAGAAAATATAGAAGGGGGGGTATAGAGGACTGGCTAAGTCACGGGCCTGCTAATTTTCATGGGTAGATCACGTTTTGCTCTTGTGTAGAGTGCTGAACATGACCTGGCTGGAAAAGGTTTCCTCTTCTGTTACCGGCATCAGTGATGTCGTGATCACATGATCGCTGCTAGGAGCGGTCCTGTGTTTCGCCAGTCAAAGGATTAAAGACGCTTGCGGAAAGCTGGCAGCTGGGATGCTCTTTTTTGCATAAAAACAAGTGTTCTTAACTCTAGTACTCAAGACCCCCCCAACAGGTCAGGTTTTCAGGATATCCCTGCTTCAGCACAGGTGGCTCAATCAGGGGCTCCCTAATTCAGCACTGATTGAAGCTGGGATATCTTTAAAACCTGACCTGTTGGGGGGTCTTGAGGACTGGAGTTGAGAACCTCTGGTACAACAAATGATACTTTCAGCCCTTGAACTGCCAATAACAGAGGCACCGCAGAGCTCATCATTATAACCCACTCCGTTTGTGAAATGCATTACCGCATACATAGCCAGGGACATCGGAAGTGCTGAAAATGACATAAGCTGTTTTCTTGTATCTCTCACTGTTCTTCCAGAGTGAAGAGAACTGTATAATTAATTCATGAAAGAGCTGTATAACCTTCATCTGTTGTATTTTATTGGCACCTTATTCTCCTTCCTGAATGCCTAGCAATCCCAGGCTGTGTTAACCCCTTTATTGCACTGCAGGCCCTTCTGGCTTTCAACAAAAGTAAATAAATGGCAGAACATGTTTAATTACTTAGCAAGGCATGGTTCCACCTATTGTTTTTTTTTTTTAATAGGCGGGACCTAAGTTAATTACCGCTCCGAGGACCCCTGCTTCCCGCGATACTTACTTCCGAAGGTGACCCTGGTAACATTCCCTGCTGGGGAAACAAAATGGAGTTTTAAATCTCCCACGGCATGTGGGCCAACCGTAAGCCGCAGGTTCATCTCCCGCTGCTTCCTATTGGCCCGAGTGCCTCTGGAAATGTAAGAATTAGGAAATACCGGCAGCACCTATGATAGGGTGACCAGATTTGTCCCGGCAAAAAACGGGACAAATGTCATGCATGCGCAGTTGGCAAGTGCGAACAGCAGTTGCCGGTCACGCATGCGCAAGAGCAGCCGGAAAGTGATGATCGAGCATGCGCAGTCGGTGCTCGCCAGTGGGACAGAAAACCGGGACATAGCCCGAAAAAACTGGACTGTCCTGGCTAAACTGGGACGTCTAGTCACCCTACCTATGAAGTAAGTATGTCGGGAAGCAGGGGGGTCCAGGAGCTAAAATTAAAACGGTTCAGCTCGGGTGACCCCCTGCTTCGTAACCATTAAAAAAAAAAACCTGGAATGCTGCTTTAACCCTTCGAGTGCCGGAGGGCCAGCGTGCTCCCTGAAGCAGTCACATGATTGCTCCACCACTGATGACGGAAGGGGAAGTGTCATCCCCCTTCCGTCAGCCATTATTGCAGATCGCGTCCGGGTACAATCTCCCCCTGAGAGAAAAAGCAGGGCGTTTTGGGGGGTTATTTTTTAAACACGTAGCTACTACGTGATGGCGCACCCAGGGTGCAAGAACCCTGTGACGTAATAGCTATGTCCTGGGGCCCTGCAAGGGTTAAACACTGGCTTTTAAAAATAAAATTAAATATATATATATATATAATTTTTGATTCTAGGGTGTTACCAATGGAAAGCCTTTTCTTTGGTAAATCTGGTGCTGGGTTCTTTGGCACTGGTCTTGCAGCCGGGGGAATAGTTACAGAATGCCCATACTTTGTAAACGTGGTCTACTTAACCTTAGGGAGGTGGTAAATCGGAGGGGTTTGATTTCTCTTGGGTGTGTTGTCACTGTGTATTAAATAGGACCTGCGATGATGAAAGTAGAGACTTGCTAGAATATAGTCATTGTCTTTCCACAGAATGTGGAAGTTGGTCAGTAACAAAGTAGCCTGGTACAATGAGGTTGTACAAATGTAAGTAGTAGTACCCCCACTGGTACCATCACATTTCTACCAATTGGCCAAGTGTGACCCTCTCCTGCTACTGGCTGCTCCCTTTTAGCTTGTTTTTTTTTTAAAGCCGGCTACCAAAGAAAATGGGTTCTGTTTTGATGTAGCGACAGAGAATCCTCACCGGGGAGGAAAAAACAGCGGGCACGGCCGCACAACAAATAGCAGAGGCTGGGCATAGAAAATTCTTTATTGCATCATGGAAGTTAAAAAAAGAGAGAGGGGAAAGCATCCCCCGCAACTCTTACGCGTTTCACCCTGAGGGCTTTTTCAAAGAGTTTTTTTGATGTAGCATTGACCAATCTGAATTGGCATTTTATTTGTATTTTTACCATTATTCTTAATGCGGCCATAACCCTTTCACTGCCAGAGAGGACACTGATGCATTTAGACTGGGGTACAAATAGGAATATATTTTAATATTTTATCCCAAAACCTCCCATTCTTACTTGGTAATATCCTAAGACCCCCAATAAAGTATGTATAATTGTATTTATATGGCGTCAGCGTTGCACGCAAAGATTACAACATAACAATACAGGGTAAGTAATGGACAGACAATGGGGATAAGTGCAACAGGTAACAGGCAACATAAGGCAAAGGGAGACACTCCCCAAAGAGCTTACAATCTAAGTGGATTTTTTTAATTTTGTTGTATGTGGGATATATATATATATATATATATATATATATATATATATATATATATATATATATATATATATATATATATATATATATATATATAAAACCTTTGCTGCTCCTTGTGGCAGTGAATATGTTAATTATGGAGATTTGAAAGACCTGGCAATGACAATAATAATAATTATTATTTATTAGTATTAATGCTGCACGCTGCTGCTGTCTCTTTAAAGCCGGTTACCTGAGCCTGTCCCGGTTACCTGAGCCTGTCCCGGGGAACATGGCGGAGTCCGGCGGAGGAGAGTTCGCCTCGGTCCGGCAGAGCAGGTGAGACACACCGGCGGCCGTTGTGAAAACTCCGCCGTTTAACACATTTCTGCAGCCATGGGATGCCGGGCCCTCGCTTTCTCACTCCCGGGAGTTCCCGCTGCATGGCTGCCTCGGGAGCTGTGCACGGCGGGGGCGGAGGGGGGCCGGCGGGGACGGTGTGCAGGAAACACCGGGGATCTTGCAGTGCAGTAGGCCGGAGAAAGGGGTGTGTTGTATTTTTTGACATGAACCATATGGTAGTTCTCTAAACTTCACATAACTCCAACTGCATCATACCGGGCGGTTTTCGTTTCAGTTTTCCTAATGTGAGCATTATTCTATGTTACAAACCCTAATAATGACCAAGAACTGCCCAATGTGATGTTACAAGATAAAAGGTGACTGTAAGAAGCCGAGCATGCCCCAGTGTGTATGAGAATAAGTATTACTGGTGCAAACAATGTTACCTCCATACACTAAACAAATCAATATTATTATTTTCCTGTGGTAAATCCTGTGCTTTTCTCTCTCAAGGGCAATGTTCATGCACCCTGTCCCTTTTTGAGTGTGTTTACCAATTAACTTTGTGTCAAGTTAAACATGCTGGGGGGGTTGTGTGTGTGTGTGTGTGTGTGTGTGTGTGTGTGTGTGTGTGTGTGTGTGTGTGTGTGTGTGTGTGTGTGTGTGTGTGTGTATATATATATATATATATATATATATATATATATATATATATATTATTATTATTATTATTATTATTATTATTATTATTATTATTATTATTATAAGCATTAAAACTGTTGGTGATTAGTGACTAAAGTTCAAAGTAAAGTCCCAGTTAGTGGATTATAACAGTCCTGTACTGTATATGGGGTATTTTTGCAGGGAGATCAGCAAGAATCTTCATGTAGTTATTATATACTTTATTATTATTAGTTAGGAATGGACTGGAGGATTACGTGGGAGTGGAAAAATGCTTATTTATTCTACCATATTTTTTTTATTTAAAGAGACAATCCAAGCAGCTTAAAAAAAATTTTCATATATATTTTTTTACTATATGCAGCATTTTCTTGCATTTTTTTTTATTGAAAACTAATTACCTAAGCTGCCGATCGATTTGTTCTCCCATGATTGATCAGCAAAATCCTGCTGCCCAGTGCCTTTTAGTGTCAAATCAATCCTTCAGTCAGAGTAACTCAGCGGCTACAATATATTCTTATATTACTAAAGGAACATTATCTATTGTTACAGTTTGCAGCTCAAACTGCTGGGAACATTGGCAACAAATTATCCCAAACAGGAAAGTCTTACAAAGATCTTGCACTGCTGGGAAGGTGGGATAAAGCCTGCTATAGAAATCAAAGGATGCTCAGTATATTAAAACTCATTAAAAATGGCATTAAGAGTTGAATTTTTAAATATAAAAAAAAGTAAGTATTATCTAATACTACAGAACGGATTGATTTAAAAACACATGTAGGATGCTGCGTGGATTTCACCTTTTTTTTTTAAAGCTGAATTATTTATTGTAGTTTGGATATAAATGAGTTTCTTTGCTTGGGGTTTCAGTACCTGGGTAGTAACGCTGTATTCACTCACGTTAATAACGTAACGTTAACCCATTTTTACTCCCGTAAGTGTGAAGTATAGCAGCCGTGTCTATGCAAATGAGCCGTTCTTATAAGCATACCTTATTCACTAAGTTTAGTCAAGATTAACGTGGGGAAATAATGTTACGTCATTTAAGTCATATCTAAACCTGGTGTTGCGTAGGACATATGACAATGAACAGTACATAAGTTCATAAAATGAACTTGTATGCTCTTCTTCTGTATTTAATATATTAACCGCTTAGGTGGTCAGCTAGTTATGGGCAACCAATGGCTAGTTGGCTACATAGTTCATATTTCCTGCCCCGCATTCCATACCAAAGTGGCTCGTCAAGCATTGCTTGTAAATGCATTCATAACAGATTTGGAAAACGGTTAACCCCCACCTCCCGTACCCCAGCAGGCTTAACCGTCAACTCTGGTTCACCTACACTGACCCCCCCACCCCCCCCCTTTTCCATATCTACAAGAATGGCTAATAGGGCTGTAGGTCACGTAATAAATGCAAATAAAGAATACACTTACGCTAAAAAATATATATCTACAGTATCTCTATCACACACACACGACAGGGTACCGGCACTCTAAAACTGCAAAAAAGATGAAGTTTAATGCTTAACGTTTCTACTCCCACGAGAGCCAAAACCTTGAGTATTATTTTTTCACCAGTTTTGAAGTGCCTATCCTGTTTTTTGGTTTTATACCTCTCCTTTGGACAGAAGCACCCAAGAGGCAAATTTAATAATTTATAACCAGTTGCCCTATCCACTGAGACGTTTCCCGTGATCTTCAGGGGACAGGATCCCCAGGAACTAATCCCCCAAGGATGATTTGATGAGCCGAAGCCAAACAATGAAAAAAGAAAGATGGAAGTTTTGCTCCACACTGGGAACCTTTTTTACATTGAGGAGAATGTGACCAAAGGACATCATAATAACCCCTCTCCCCAGGGAAATCTCAAACAGTTTAAAAACTACAGATATTGCAGAAGTTATCGCATGATAACACATTACCGTTTGAGCGAGGTTCGTGTATGATTTGTTAATATTACGGTGCGATTTGTACTGCAAATAAATGGAGCAGTAATGTCTTGTTTTGAAAACTAATGGTATCTCTGCTAGTTAGCACTTGGTAGTGGGTGCAATGACAGCTGCTACATCTGTTCATCGGAGATAACGTCACCTCACTAAAATTGCGCTCAGAACTGCACAAACTTATTAAGCATAGAATGGTAGTCTACACTAAAAATGCTACCAGGACAGGTACTGTAAATGTGTAAATGCCTGTAGCATATGGTCAAAATATAATCTTGCCAAAAACATAGTCATGACGCATGTAATGGGCTCAATTACTTTTTTATATATATATATATATATAATATATATATATATATATATATAATATATATATATATATATATATATATATATATATATATATATATATATATATATATATATATATATATATATATATATATATATGCAAAGGGTAAAAAATCATAAAGCAAACTTGGGAGGAACTAAATGGTTAAATCAAGGCAAATATTAAATGGGACGACCGGTCCCTGCAAACGCACAGTCTGTGCTGTGGTGCACCCTCTGGCGTTCTGCGTATCTGTTATGTGTTTTATTTGGTTTTAGATGAGTATTTGTCATCTAGCGCAGCCTCTGTATATATTTATTTCAGGCGCCGTAGAAGTCTGAGATCCTGATGCTAAAACTCTGAGACTTTGAGTCTCCCTGATTTGGCAGTGACAGCAGATGTGCTTGTATGTCTTGAGAGCTATAGCTATATATAATCTTCAGCCTTGTCGATCCACTGCTGCTATGTAAAGTACCCTGCAAGTATTTTCTCTTGAATCTGTGTTCAAGAAGATGTATGTAGCGGCACTGATGATGTGAGGTTAAAACAGGGTTTCTCAACTCCAGTCCTCAAGCCCTCGCTTCAACTGTGCTTCTCCGCTACCTGTGCTGAAGCAGGGACTGATTGAGCCACCTGTGTTGAATCAGGGATATCCTGAAAACCTGACCTGTTGGGGGGCGGGGGGGAGGGGGAACTCTAATTCTCAGGCGGCCAAATTGTCCCCTGATTGCTTTCTGGAAGAAGACCACCTGCACCTATAAGGCGGCGTCCATGCTGCCGAAGACCACGTGGCGCATATCACATTGCCTTAAGGCATTGATCGCGCCCATAGACTGGTAGGGCGACAGCAGGAGGGGGCACGCGGTGCGTGAGGGATCGGTTGAACCTGATTTCTCTGTGTGACGGGCAGGTCACGTGAGTGGTTAGCCCAATGAGGGTGAACCAGCTCCATGATGTCACACGCCCCCCCCATGGCACGTCTACCATGTCCTGAAAACGCACCCACTTCACACGGGTGACGTCACGCACGCCTCCGCGTGGGCAAAGGCTGTATGGACGCAGCCTAAAGCAGGAGAGCGCATGCTCATGAACTACAGGTACACATTATTCTACCAAGTCCAGTTTTGTTTTTTTGTTTATCATGTTGTTGTCCAGAGATCTCTGAAGTGTGTGGGGGTGGGGGGGGCCCTCCATCACATCGCTATGCTGTGACCACTCCGAAGAGGGGATTGTGGCATCGCTGATGACTGGAACGGAGGAGGCCCCTGGAGTGCCAGACGTGTGGGCTGCGTCATGGGGCATTCAAAGGGTTGAATATTTTATCCTATTGCACAGATTATTTATATTCCGATAATCATTATGGCAAACCAACCTTGCTCTATAATTGGAGGTAGAGGTCTATGTTAAACGGGATTAAAAAGGGACCTTTCCATATCATTTCTTTTTTAATTCTGTTTCCTTATATTGAAAGTCTTAATGCTCCATATAACAGCATCTGTGAACAGCTTTTATCCAACGACAAGAACGTGTAACCTGTCACCATACACTTTATAGGGTTATTGTACTATTTCCCCCTCCCCCTTCCTTGTTTGTCACAAACCTAAAGGATAAGCCCTGTGAGACTGAGACTCCGAGATAAAATGTGGGGTCAGAACATGGAACGCAGGTAAGGCAGATTAAGACACCATTCAATATGCTCTGAAGCAACATTTCTGTCGCTCTGGAATATTTCAGCCTCGTTGAAACTAACGGAGCTGAAAATCTTCCAAAATAAGAAGTTCACTTCAAAGAGGAAAAGGTGTTTTACTATATATGCTTTGCCCACCATTTTACATGTAGGGGGTCTAGCAGCTACTTTTCCGTTTTTACTGTGCAAAAAAAGCCAAGACTGTACCAGAGACTTAAAAATGACCACACTTTGTAAGCATTTGTCATCATTTTATAACTTTGCATTTTTTTTTCCACACTGGAACTCGCTATAAAGCTACTTTGCTTGAGCAAATGCAACGACATTGGCAGGGGCAGGAAGTCCAAGGCAGGGGTAGCCTTCTCCAGTCCTCAAGGGCTACCAACAGGTCAGGTTTTCAGGATATCCCTGCTTCAGCACAGGTGGCTCAGTCTTTAACTTAGCCACCTGTGCTGAGGCAGGGATATCCTGAAAGCCTGACCCTTGAGGTATCCCTTGAGGACTGTAGTTTGGCTACCCCTGGTCCAAGGTCAGGCTCTTTGGGGGTCGGTTTTGGCCCATGGGCCACCAGCACTGCTATAGTTCATTGTCACTGGCATTATTGGTTGTCTTCCTTCGTGAATCCTCTTGCACCTGGATTTGTGTTGGTTACAAAGATTAATTTATTTGAACAAGGAGGTAGGTTTATTTACCGTGCTGTGTTTTTTGGCAAGCTAGACTGTGGTTCTTCTTGTGTTTAGTCACCTGGTAACCAGGTAGAAGAATTCTGGCGTCTTTACCCTTTCGCTGCGAGAGGGGCCAGCAAAGCATTGAGCTGCTGGCAGTGAATGGAATAAACTGATATTACTCCTCAATCTGCAGACAGGCAGTTACTGATTCATGGGTGCTCTTGTGCTTATTTACATGCGCATTTGTAGTCCCTATTATTTATTTATTTTTCTATATTTTTTTTTTTAGGTGGGAAGCGGGGCCGTCTCCGGATCTAAACAGCAGTCATTTCCAGCTCTGGGGACTACCTGCTTCCAGTGATATTTAGCTCTGTAAGGAAGGTGCTGTCGGTAACATTCCCCGGCTGGGTGAACAATATGGAGGCTTAAATCTCCCGCAACACGGTAGCTAAGCTGCGACGTCATCTGTCCCGGCTTCTTGGCCTGCGTGATGCAAGGGATTTAAATGTCAATGGAACACAACCAGCACCTACGGAGGAAAGTATCTCAGGAAGGAGGGGGTCCCAGGAGCTGAAATGAATGCGGTCCAGCTGCGGACACCCTTCGCCCCTTTCCAGTGCCGTTTTTATTTTTAAAATCTGATGCATTAAAAATGTGGGGTTTTATATATTTATTTTTATTTTTAAAGAGGCAGTCCAAGTAGCACTTAAAACAAAAAATATATACACTTTTTTTTTAACATATGGAGCTTTTTATATAAAACAAATTACCTAAGCTGTTGATTGATTTTAGTTCTCCTGTGATCGATCAGCAAAGATCCTTCTTCCAGGGTTCACTAAATGGCCGCCTTTTCAGTTCCAATCAATCCTACAGTCAGTGTAACTCAGCAGCTACAATGTATTCTTATATTACTACGGTAACATTATCTATTGTTAGTTTGCAGCTCAAACTGCTGGGAATATTGGCAACACATTATCCCAAACAGGAAAGTGTTGCAAAGATCTTGCACTGCTGGGGAGGTGTGATAAAGCCTGCTATAGAAATCAAAAGATACTTAGTATATTAAAATGGTATTATAATTTTATTTATTTTTATGTAAAATTTTAATGTATGACATCTCTTGAAAAATACAAAAACTGTAATGGAAAAAATGACATTGTGTTGAATAAAAAAAGAATGTAGTATGTATTATCGAATACTACAGAACTGTGTTTTTTTTATTATTATTAATACACACACACAGGATATTTCACGCATTGCCATTTTAACACAAAAAAAAGCAGGACATGATCAGGGGGCAAGACCGTAACATTTGGAGTTAAATGCATATATGTTTGTGGGGGTTGTTACTGCCTTAAGGTATACATCCATATGTAACAATGTATGAGAAACATATGACACAGGCTCATTCAGGTTAGGCTACAAGATCAGATCTTCTTAACCTTTTTAGGGCACCCTGACCCTAGTGACGACTAGACATCACTATACACAGCATACTCTCATCAACCTTAGACAAGGCTGCTCCCGTCACCCCTGATAATTCAAACCACAACCGTGGCACACACCTTTCACGCGCTACTTCCAAAAGTGCTCATGCACCGTCAATGCCTATTTGTCACCTTTTAACTCCCTTCTCCGCCGAACTACACATACACCCCACACTACCCTCACGGCCAGAGACCTCGCCACCTACTTCACAGACAAGATTAAATCTATCAGACATGACATCTCTTCATGTAATGCTTCACACACCTATCTCCCCTCGCACACCTAAATCCATTCTCTGCTCATCTTCCCCTGTGACCGAGGATGAAGTCTTCATGCTCCTCATCATCTTGTGCTACATCCTGCCCCCTTTTTTCTCTCCCCTCACATATCCTCTGCACCCTCTCTGGCACACTAAGTCCCATCCTAACTCACCTTTTTAACCTCTCTCTCGCCTCTGGCACATTCCCATCTTCTTCCAAACATGCATTCATCACGCCCATACTCTAGAAACTCTCACTTGACTCCTCCTTTAACGCCCTATCTCTCTTCTCTTTTACTCTAAGCTACTTGAGTGACGGGTATACAACCGCCTGACTCACTTTCTTTCCAACTCCTTGCTTGACTCTTTACAAGCTGGTTTCCGTCCTCTACACTCCACCAAGACAGCACTAACAAAAGTGACCAATGACCTACTCACAGCTAAATACAAGGGCCATTTCTCCATACTAATTCTCCAGGATCTCTCTGTGGCCTTCGATACTGTCGATCACCACCTTCTCCTAAATATTCTCCACTCCGTTGGCCTCCGCACTGCAGCCTTCTCTTGGCTCACGTCCTACCTATCCAATTGCTCCTTCGGTGTTTCCTTCTCTGGTGTCTTCTCCTCACTCCCTCTTTCTGTTGGAGTCCCACAAGACTCTGTTCTTGGCCCTCTGCTCTTCTCACCTCTACATCTCCTGCTCTTGGAAAACTAATACAATCTTTTGGCTTTCAGTATATTCTTTATGCTAGTGACACACAAATCTATCTTTCCTCTCCTGTCCCATGTCTCTCATTTCTCTGCAATCTCGTCCAGGACGTCTCACCGCTACCTGAAGCTAAACATGGCCAAAACAGAATTAATATTCTTTCCCCCTTCCACTGCCACACCAACACTCCCCCTCACTGTAAATAACACCACGATCTCCTCACCACCTTAAGCATGCTGTCTAGGGGTCATTCTTGACTCTGATCTCTTTCATTCCTCACATTCAGACCCTCACGAAGTCATGCCGTTTCCACCTAAAAATATCGTCAAGATACACCCTTTTCTCACTCGTGATGCAACTAAAATCCTAATCCACTCACTCATGTCCCACCTCAATTACTGCAACCTTATCTCAGTTGGCATTCCCTTTGTCTACCAAGTCCAGTGCATCCAAAATGCTGCTGCTAGACTTATCAACCACACTTGCTGCCCCACTACTACTGCTCCTCTATGCATATCCCTACACTGGCTTCCCATAGCCTCTAGAATAAAATGTAAAACCTTTTAGTAAAGACTTGTGAAGGTCAACGACACTGCTCCCCCCTTTGCATCTCAGCCCTCACCCACAAAGGCATAACTACACGCCCCCTACATTCCACCCATGACATCCGCCTGTCCTCTCACCTTATTACCTCCTCCTCACTCCCTCCTGCAAGACTTCTCCCGTGCTGCCCACTCTCTCTGGAATTCCCTACCACAAAAACCCTCAAACTCTCCCCCAGCCTTCAGATGTTTAAAAACTCGCTGAAAACTCACCTTCTCAAGGAAGCCTACTCTGCATACCTCTAACATTCATCTCCAACTCCATTAGCATCAGCTGTATGGCTGGACCAGTCTCCACCCTATGTAACATTCTTACCCCCCCCCCCAAAAAATAAAATCTTAATGGCTTCTTCTGTCAGGCTGGGCCATATTCTACCCGGAGCCATACCTTATCCTACAATAAGCAGCCACTTTACCTTCTTGTTTCAACACTGTCCCTCATTCCCTCTAGACTGTAAGCTCTCACGAGCAGGGCCCTCACTACCTCTTTGTGCATGTTTGTCCTCACCTGTATATCGATGTATGGCTTCACTACATAGATGACATCCTCCTCCTCTGGAAAGGGAGCAAGGATGAGCTTACCATGTTCCTGGTACTTCTAAATGCAAACGACCATAACTTACGGTTCACATCAGAATGCAGTGACGCAGCATACGTTTCCTAGACCTTACCGTAAGTCGCCAGACGGACACCTAATCACAACTACTTATAAAAAACCGACAGCTATCTGGAGGCTAGCAGCCACCATCCTGACTCTCTAAAAAGAGGTATCCCCACCTGACAGTCCTTGCACATACGGAGAAACTGTTCCAATACAAAGGGAAATTCAAGCTTCCTAAATGAAAAATAATTTTTCAGAGAGGATACGCTAATACCAACATTAAGAAAACTTATCATAGAGCTCTAAAAACCCCTAGAGTTAAGTTACTCGAAGACAAACGGCCGAACATGAACAACAATGAGATAAGATGCATAGCCAAATATAACAACAGATGGCGGGACATCAATACAATTGTAAATAGACATTGGCACATCCTGACGAACGACGACGACTTACATACAATTTTGAAGACATGTCCTAGTATAATCTGGAGGAGATCCAAGAATCTCAAGTACCTTCTTGTGAGGAGTCATTTTTGTAGGAAGAAGACATCTAGCACATGGTTGGGCAACAAACATCGGGATGCCACAAATGCCACTCATGCAAGGCATATGACTTTGTACTGCCAAGCAAAACCTTCTCAAACTGTGACAGCTCAATAACGCACACGGTAAAACACTTCGTAAACTGTAAAACCATATGGGTCATCTATCTTGTTACCTGTATGTGGGGAAAACTTGCAGAAAATTTAGAAGAAGGATTTTAGAACATATTGGCTCGATACGCAACAGTATAGATACCCCACTCTCCCGACATGTAAGAGAGAAACATGGAGGGGCCCCAAAATGTATTCAATTTCAGGGGATAGATCACATACCCCAAAGTATAAGAAAGTGAAACTGAGTCAAGCTTCTCCTACAAAGGGAAGCTAGATGGATTTACACTCTGCATACCCAGCCTCCTAGTGGCATCAATGAAGGTTTTGTGTACACCCCGTTCCTGAAGGGGATCACAAACCAACACATATCAATTCTTTTTCTGAGACCAGTACTGGCACCTAACCCATATGGACTTACAAATCAATATACATTGATAGATATGCATAATTAACTGTGTCAAAAGTAACAAATTGACCACAAGAGAAATTAAGATCTTTTATTGTGATGTGGTAAGCCTGCTTCAGCATAGCATACATGCTAGGGTATAAGCACATCTCCTTGCAGCCTTGTTCACATGGGCGTCCTGATGCATTGCCTAGGCAACAAAATACTTTAAAGGGGACAGTCCTGGACGCCTTACATGCCCCCACCGGAAGAAGGCGAGATTAGTATTCGGCGAAACGTACGTCGGGTGAAGTCCTTTTTGCCGACTTTCACGTGTTTTCTACTGTCATGGTTCCCATTGCTCTAAGCATGGCTACTATGCACAGCGCAACTCCCTGAACTGCACAACATTAATCCGTTTGGGAGAAGGGAACTCGTGCAGAACAGTGTAGTCTGAATACGGTTCACACACATGGGATCAGCTCTTACTCAATCTTATTGATTGTTGTACCTTAAACGTGGTACCTAGGCAGGGAAATCTTGCTCTCTCTATCTGCTTAAGCCTGTGCGTATCTCACAAATTGTATAGACACCTACCTTTTGGGTTTTAAACTACAGACGCAGCCTGCACAACAGCTTAATTGCTGTGTCTGAAGCAGACCTCTATGAACTCTGTTTCACTCAGCGCCAGCTTCAATCACACATGCTGCATGCACCGTAGCTTAGTTAAGCTCCTAGCAGTCTGAAACGGATCACTAGGAATCCTGCTTCAGTCAGTGCTAACCCTAATTGGCCATCATCCCTCACGGGAAACTTTCTATGGTCCACAAGAAAGCTGCCAGAGACGATCTATCTCCAGGGCAAATCTACAGCTGCTGTCCTAATAGCAATTCTTCTATACACTATATATTTTATCACATATGGTATATATCAATTCAGTAAATATAAACCAATCATGAACAGTATTTCTGAAATTAACATTAAACTGTGAGTGAACAACGCCGCCTTAATTAGAGACTATGGGGCTTTATTTATTTTTCCCTCTAATCCTGTGTATTCACTACTGCAAGCTTGCATGGGGTATGGAGTAATCATATGTGTCAACACTGCAATCAGGATCGCAAGTGGGTCCAACTATACCACCTGTGCACACGAACCCCGCGTTCACACAGGGGGCTTCGCGACACTGTGTGCATGCCTCCGTCTGCTGGGCGATGTGTGAGCATCCCCAGCAGATGGAATGATCCGACACAGGGCGACCTCCCGATCCAATACAGCCGATAACATTCTAAAAGAAAAACCCATTTGTACGTCCAGAGTCGACTTGAATGAACTTTATGTGCCTTGTATCCAAAATTCCTAGTGCCATGGTAATGTTGCCTAATCACACATGCACAAGTTTCGTTCAAAATGTAAACTCATTTGTGCTTACGTTATTACATAGCAGCACCTTAATGATTATTTTCTTATTTTCTTTATTGCTATCATTTTATTAGCGAAGAAGTAGAAAAATGAAAGACCCAACCCACGTCTGGGTAAATATATAAATGTTGACAACATTGTTTGGCTGCTGAAATTGACGTCACGCTGCTGCAGCCAATGGTAGTTTCAATACTGAACACTACCAATGTCCGCCAGGAACCTGTGACGAGCGCGCACATCGTGTAGCGCGCTGTGTGAGCTGGGCCTTCCGCTTGTGCTCTGAACTTCTAATATGACAATATCCATGTCCAGTGGTTGACAAATCACCAAAAAATCTACTCGCCACACAAAAAAATCTACTCGCCACCTAGTACCAAACGTGTGCTGCTTGGGCCAATATTTACTCGCCCGGGGGTTAAATCCACTCGCCCGGGGTGAGCAAATGTATAGGTTTGTCGAACACTGTCCATGTCTATTACCCTAGGCAGCTCAGAGATTTCTAAGAACCCTCTGCTACACTAAGCGCCAGTCTCCTTTTGGCAGATATCCCTACCAATAGTGTGGGTTGTATTCCATAGGGCTCACACACAACCTCTGCAGATAGTGTATATAAAAGTAACTAGTGTTCACCAGGACTTCAAAAGATACAACTAGTGTATGACACATCAAGATGCAGGGGCCGTTATTCGAACAAAACACGGAGCCATTTTCGTGTGCGATGTTGTATTCCACGCGGCATTAACGCGGCCGGTCACACCAGACACCCGTGTTTATCGATTTCAGGTGTTTAGAAACCAGAACACTAAAAAGCCATTTTCTGCACTCGCCTGCACTCACGTCTTAAGGCGGTAAGGTTGGAAGAAATCACGTGCCATGACATCGGTATTCCGAGGTACACAACGCGTGAAGTGTTCGAATAACGGCCGCTGCATCTGTAGACATTCAGCACGCTTTAATTTTTGTGTATGTATCAATTTAAAAAGAAGACCTGACACTAGTTACACTGTAAAAGTCACACTGTGGTTAAACGGGTACATTATTTACCATACCTAGAATGAACCCTTTTACAGTGAATCTAGCCACTGAATTATGTGTATTATTATTTATATCACCTGTATGCCTATTTTAACAAACGTATTAAAAGTTGTACATTTTAACTAAGCAACGTAAGAAACCCAAACAGTAAGGGCAAGACCGTCACATAGATCCTGCTAAGCAGTACCTTGCTGCTCCAATAAACAACTCTTCATTACTCTTATATTTGTGGTGCACCAACTAAGGGATTTCTTTCTTCTCTGTACATGGTACTTCTGTCTGTGCATGTTTGTCCTCACCTGTATGTAACTGTGCATGTTTTTTGCAATATATATAACTCGTTACTCCACTGTACCGTTCTGCAGAATATGTTGGCGCTTCACAAATAAACGATGATGATGGTAATAATAATAATCACAGTATGGCATCTGGTGGACATCATCAGGTTTTTGCCTTTCCCTAGGGGAGTTTGCTTTCACCGCTGTCTGGGAGCAGCGAACGTGATATGAATGGAACATGAGGACTTCCAGTTGCAAGAATGTGTACACTATTCCCGTGGAACTCGGGGTCCATGGTTCTCCAAGCACATCAAGGGTTAATTATTATTGATTATTTTGTGGGTGTTGCTGACATTGGGTAATATTTACGAAGTGGCGCTATTGTAGAAGACACCTTCTGTCACCGGAAGACCCCTGATGGATCATTCAAGTGAATGGGCCATGTTTACTAAGCAATGCTACTCCACTGCACACCACCAGGTGCCGGAAGATGCCTCACAGCCAATTCACTTCAACGTGCCGTAAATTGTCTTCCGACCCTGGATGTTGTAATATAGAACAGCACTGTTGATTAAATATGGCGGCCCATTGTGCGTGGCTTTATCTTTTAACGTCCCTTCTGATGAGATTCCTGTTAGAACCATGGACTCAATCTGCCGCTCCCACAATGTAAGGGAATTGTGGGTACAGCACAAGGGCCATGTGCACCCTGTGTCATTGCCAGAACGACATTTGGGCACTGAAAAGGTTCATTTGTGGTTGAGTCTGTGTGAGCATGACTGGAGTTCAGCAATGGAGATAAAAACGAAACACTTCAAGGTTCAGGTTGCTCTGGATCACAAAATGTGGTTTCATGCAGCACTTCAGATATTTCCTTTTATGTTCTAATTGTGTGTAGTTCTTAGGATATAATCTGGAATGGACATTTTCTGGCTTGTTACAGCTATAGCTTGTTATCACATTTACGCTCTGTGGCCTTTAATAGGCTCTAATTATAGTTGTGCTACTGGGTGAATTACAGTGTTGTTGTTAAGAATAAAAAAAATCAGTCTGTATAAACATTGTTACATTTTATATAGAGGTTTGTAATGTCAATATTTTTGCACTAATTGCCGCCCTGGTGTCTAAAAGGATTATGGTACTTTTTTTGTTGGAGTTGAATTATGGATTTGACTATTGATTATCAGAAAACAGCCCTGAAAGTAATATTCTAGAATATATGTTAATGATAGTCTGAAGTGCCTGGGATAGAACATCATGGCAGTATCAGATGAAGCATCAGTTTCAGTCTATAATGCACGTACTTGAGCGGGCACTTGGGAAAACATTGGGGATGAAGCAGGGGATTCTGGGAGAACAAACATAAATCAGAGTCTCCCAGATACAGTCACAATACTTAACTGTAATTGTTTATAGCAATAGATTTTGAGATGGAGATATCTGTCTCCAGTGCAACAATCCCGGGCCACCATGCCTAAAGTTTAGACCCTGGCGCCTCTGTTGAGCGCCACACTGACTGACCTGTCAGTCACCAACGCGAACGGCAACCGTGCTCTCTAGCTTCCATGCCCGAGGCTGCTGTATGGACGTGCTGACCGGCAGCAGCGGTGATTGACAGGTCAGTCACTGCCGCCATGCTGCTTATTGGGGGGGGCCATGGAACTGGAGCATAGTGAAAAGCGGGTGGCTGAGACGTGCGATCCTGTACTCTGCCCGCACCTGCTCTTATATCATACACTGGCAGAGGGAGGAAGCACATGTGCGTCTGTTTGTGCGTGTGTCAGATATGCGCGTGCGCGCACTCACACACTGACACTGAGTCACCACTGGGTGGGAAGGAGGGATGAAATGCTCCTCCCACCGACCTGTCACTTATCTCTCGCTTCTAAAAATGATGGCTGGCTCCTAAGTAATTTATATTTTCATCATCATCATCTTCAGCCCTTGTTGAGACTGCTGGATGAAGGCCTCCCAAATGATTTTCTCTGTACGGCGTGCTTACAAGCCTCCTTTCTCTTGGTGTTGTTGCACAAACAGATTTTCTGATTTCTTCCTCCCATCTTACTTTTGTTGTTGTCTTTTAATCTCTCTTGGAATCCAGTTGACTACCATCTCTGTCCTACGATGGTCATTTCTTCTTATGATGTGGCCGGCCCACTGCCATTTACATTTCTTCACCCTTGTCAAGACATCACAGATTTTTATTTTGCTTTCAAGACCATTAATTATTTTTCCTGTCTCGTATGAATTTGCATAAAAAAATATATATATATTGTGACAAACGCCCCTCTTTTGTAGTGCTGACGTCTGTCTGGGTTCTTCCCGACACAGTCTTCTAGGGTTAATTATACAACAAACAGGATCATGCAAAGTATTATGCTGCTTAACTCAGGCTTCTGCCTGCTTTATTTTCATCCAAGTAAGGTACTGCAGCTTTAACATGTGTAGGTTAGAGGTACTCAGATACTTTCATTCAGCAGTTCACACATTTCAGTGTTACAATATTTCCCACACTGTTATTTCAAGAAATAAAACCAAAATCATATAAGCAAATCCTATCCCTTTCAGGGATCTAACTACACATCAGAATCAGTCTCTCTAACAGCTGCTGGCCAACTAAACTGGTTCCCCAGCTTAAAACAATGCTCTCTCATTTACGGACACAAGATACAGCACAGTCTTTTAGCAACAGCAGTAATCATTTGTTTTGTCTTATCTGTTCGTGGTGTCCAGGCAAATCCTCTGGTACTGTCATACGTGGAGAGGCCGTCAACCTCGATACTGGATGCAGGAGAGTAGCGACACCCCCAGCCCCCAGGCTCCAAGGAGAGAGAGTGAAATGCAAAACCTCTCTGCTCTAAATACCTGTGCATGTGATTAGAAGAGCAGGTGAGGGAGAACTAGAGCCATTGTAATCTGTGGTCTGGATTTTCCATCCAGCTGCCTGAGGTAATGGGAAGCTGTGGAACGGATCATTTGTAACTATTCCTGCACTTTCTGCTCTAAAATGGGGCAGAAAGCTGCCTAACATCTTTGGACTATGTCACATATCCCCCTCCCCAGCTCACACCTACTGGGGTGAGCGGCCATGGACCTCACTGGGGTGAGCGTCCTACCTGAAATACTTGAGCTAACTCCTCAGTACAACATTAAGTATTCACATGACACGAATATGAACTTCATTATATAATTTACCAACTGAAAGGGCCATCAACCCTGTATATTAATTTGTAGTTTAGCTACATTTTCAACACAGAGAACCAATATAACACTGTACCCTTGACAAAATGCTTATTCTAGAGGCCTAATATACCTTAACTACAATAGCTTATTTGCATAGTTAAGTGTCCGTGACATAGTCCACACGTGTAATAACAAAAAAATATCGGTCAATTCCCCAAACACATTTTTTTTTTTTTTTTCTTTGACTTCCAGTCCATTACATTTCCTGACTTTATTTCATAGGCCGCTGCAAACTGCAAATGACTGGACTGTTTCTTTAGCTTCTGACGGAACTCTGGGCCCGGATAGTCTTTGTCTTTATATTGTGGCCCAGAGTGGCGAGATCCGGAAAAATTCAAGGCCAGCGTTGACCTTCGTCGCTTTTGATTTGCGACCTTTGAACCTTTAAGGTACTTCTTACTGCCATGTATTTTCTCACGACCATCACTCTCAGAGATTTGGGATTTTTCCTTTGGGGCAATTATATGGTACTTAGAAGATGAAGCACTGACTACCTGGAGCACCTTCACCTTGATGGGGCTCTCACTAACTCCGGCTGTACCCTGTGGCATTTTACCTTTGCAGCCGGCAGGCATGTAGTCTTGGACCTCTCTTTCCTGAGGTCTACATTTATTCAGGCGGAAGTACCACTGGATAACCAGTGACGCATTTCTCAGGGTTTGATAGCGAATCCTGTTCTGTGTCATCCTAGTCAGAGACTGGATTTTTATAGTTGCTCCTTTCATAATGAGGAACCTGTTTCGTACCATGCGGGCACGGTAGAATGATTGAAGAACACAGGCTGCTTTATTCCGGTGATTGAACACACGAATTTTCATCCCTCTGTAGGCAGCCTGTAGGATGATAGTTGCGGCGCGTTTACGCTGATAATTTTCTCTTTCCCTTCTTCCTTGGATAAGAGCTTTGCAGTGCTTCTGAATTATTCTAATGCTTTTCTCCTTTTTCAAAATGTTAAGTTCCTCCACGAGAGAATTCTGTTTTGTGCATACATCTCGCAATTCTGTTCTCAGAGCGTCCATTTCTTCCTGGTGCTGGCTCTGAGTGTGCATCAGTGCTTCCTGCACTTCTAATTTTTCCTGAGTGAACTGTTTCTTTATTTTTTCTGCTTGGTCAGTCAAATCTGAATTTTCCAATTTCAGAGTCTCATTTTCTTGCTTTACAGTCTCTAACTCACTTAGGGCAATCTCATGGGTTTGCTTCAACATTCCCAGCTCTGTGTTCAGACCGTGGCCCTCCAGGCGCAAGTGTTGCACCTCTGTGCTGAGCGCATGAACCTCTTGTAGAGCCTTCCCGTATTTCTGTTTTAGGATAGCAATCAATTTGTCAGACTTAATCTGTTTTTCATCCATGGTGACAATTACGGTGTTGGCCTTTTCCAGACTAGTCGTCACCTCTTCCAGCTCACTCCGTAAGAGAGACTCTGTTTTCTTCAAAGCCTCGTGCTCTTGTAAAGCTGGAAGTATACACCTCTGTAACTCGGCGTTCGCTTCTCGCACCTTATTGTTAGATTCTTGCTCCTTCTTCCAACATTCTCGCTCCTTCACCAAATCCTGCCACAGGACTTCATAATTATGGCGGGCAGCTTGGAGTGCAGAAACCAAAGCCTCTTTATCCTGGTTCAAGGATTCAGCTTCCCTTTGCTCCTCCTTTTCCTTTGCCACTGTTCCCGTGACAATTCTGCCGATCACTCCGGTCTGCAGCACATCTCGGCGCCTTTCTGACGCATGTCCTGACAGCGCAGGTTCAAGTGGCTCGGTCACTTCCCCTGTGACTTGAGGGACAGTTTTCTTTTTCTTCTTCTTTCTTTTTGCTTTATTAGCTCCAGAGATATCAGTGGTACTGGGCACACACTCACTGGTATCAGCTTCCACATCTTGCTTGCACACATAGGGCGTTGCTTGCTTTTGCAGCTGTTTGTCTTTGAAAATTTTGGGGCACACATCTTCCATGTGACCTACTTTATGACAGGCCCAGCATACTAAATTCATCTGTGGGTACGGCTCTCCTCCAGGGGCCACATACGAGTCATCATCATCATCATCATCATCGTATGGCCTGAAGGGACACTGTTTTTCATGATTATGTACATTACAAAATAAACATTTCACGTCGGCCATTTTAGAAACCCGGCAGGAACAATTTGCTAGCTGCAATTTCACTCCCTTCAGCAACTTGCATACAGCACTTGCTAGCTGCAAATTCACTCACTTCAGCAAAATGCATTAGCTTTACAAACAGCACTTGCTAGATGCAATTTTTTTTTTTCTTCTTCAGCAAAACATTTTGATTTTCTGTTTGGGTTCAGGGTGCTATTGCATCCACACTTCGCACATTCTCTGTGTATGCTAGAAGCACAACTGATATACACATTGGAACAGACTTCACTCATAGCATCTGTACTTTAGTTCAGCTCGGCGGCCATTTTAAACCCCCGCATTTATTTGCAAACCCACAGACTTTTTAGTGTCGACCCGCATTCTCCACCATATGTGACAAACGCCCCTCTTTTGTAGTGCTGACGTCTGTCTGGGTTCTTCCCGACACAGTCTTCTAGGGTTAATTATACAACAAACAGGATCATGCAAAGTATTATGCTGCTTAACTCAGGCTTCTGCCTGCTTTATTTTCATCCAAGTAAGGTACTGCAGCTTTAACATGTGTAGGTTAGAGGTACTCAGATACTTTCATTCAGCAGTTCACACATTTCAGTGTTACAATATTTCCCACACTGTTATTTCAAGAAATAAAACCAAAATCATATAAGCAAATCCTATCCCTTTCAGGGATCTAACTACACATCAGAATCAGTCTCTCTAACAGCTGCTGGCCAACTAAACTGGTTCCCCAGCTTAAAACAATGCTCTCTCATTTACGGACACAAGATACAGCACAGTCTTTTAGCAACAGCAGTAATCATTTGTTTTGTCTTATCTGTTCGTGGTGTCCAGGCAAATCCTCTGGTACTGTCATACGTGGAGAGGCCGTCAACCTCGATACTGGATGCAGGAGAGTAGCGACACCCCCAGCCCCCAGGCTCCAAGGAGAGAGAGTGAAATGCAAAACCTCTCTGCTCTAAATACCTGTGCATGTGATTAGAAGAGCAGGTGAGGGAGAACTAGAGCCATTG
Organism: Ascaphus truei; assembly: GCF_040206685.1. Taxonomy (NCBI): domain Eukaryota; kingdom Metazoa; phylum Chordata; class Amphibia; order Anura; family Ascaphidae; genus Ascaphus; species Ascaphus truei. The sequence goes on from NC_134490.1 coordinate 25,344,183, forward strand.
TAATCTGTGGTCTGGATTTTCCATCCAGCTGCCTGAGGTAATGGGAAGCTGTGGAACGGATCATTTGTAACTATTCCTGCACTTTCTGCTCTAAAATGGGGCAGAAAGCTGCCTAACATCTTTGGACTATGTCACAATATATTGAGCGCATGCGCGACGGGTACAGGATTGGCGGCTTAATTTGACAGCTCCGCTAACTCCCGGCGCAATAGTACACTATAAGCACTAAAATACCCAAAGTATCACCTTAAAAATACACGCACAGACAGACGAAGCGGCGGCGATGCCAACAACGCGTGCAGTTATTCAGAAGACAAAGAGGAAATCTATCGATTTGCGCTCTTACTTCTGGAACTCAGACCAGGCTAGAAACAGAGAGGAGGCTGCAATGTCGCTGGGCGGGAGTTTCGACACGGACTCCACACATGACCGGGGGGAACAAGCGGAGGAGGCAGAAATGCAGCCGGTATTGAGACAGGATATGGCAAAATTCCTCACGGATATAAAATACTTTTTCCGCAGTGGGGTGGAAGGGCTGAGAAAAGACCTACAAAGCATTGGGGAACATACACAGGATTTGGAACAAAGAATGGAGACCTCCGTGGAGTGTCACAAACACACAGCGCAGGAGATCACACAAATTACAAAACGTTTGGTTGATTTGGAGGATAAGCAGGAGGATGGGGAAAACAGGGATCGGAGAAATAACCTGCGAATAAGGGGCATACCTGAGGAAGTCCTGGATGTGGAGGAGTTCGTGGGCAGATGGATGGAGTCCCTGCTTCCAGATAAAAGGTGGCGGGGCCGAGAGTGGGAAGTAGGGCAGGTTAGCTAAAGGAAGTGTCTGATAAGATAAGACGATGTAAAGAAGGAGAGTAGAAAGAAGAGCATAGGATTGGAGCGGAGGATGAGGAGAGGTGTATACTTATATCTGGAGCTCTGGATACGGGTGGAAATAATTACATGAGAATTTCCAGATACTGGAGGACAACAGCAACCCTCTGCATGCACATGGCAGAACAACCAGAACAGAGGTATAGGGAGCGGAATAAAGGTGAATAACAGAGTTATATAGTTAATACGTTTGGATAGAGATTTTGTAATAGAGATTTTTACAAAGTACATTACTTAGGATAAGGTTAAATCAACGGAAGAGAGTGCCGGGAGAAGGGCGGAGGCCCCGGCACCCTGGCAGTAGGCATGTGCCTTGGCCCCACTGGGGATATTACATCAGGGCCAGTGGAGGAAGACCCAGGGGAAGTGAGACTCCAACAGAGTCGGCCCTTCGGTCCCTAGAAGGAGGGAATAGGGAGAAGGCACATTGCCCCTGGGCACAAAAGCTTGGGTCCAGTAAAACCAGTTATAGCTCAATGCTGATATTGTTTAATTTGTCAGTTATGTTGTATGTTGTTTTGTTTTCCCTCTTTGTTCCTGTGAGTGTTCCCTTCCCCCTCACCCTGAACCCCCACACATATCATACTCTGGATCGGTTCGGCGAAGGCAAGGTAGCAGAATGTCGGCCGCAGTCCCTTGGCAGGCTCCTGAAAAGACATCAGATTTTGGTAAGCAACCTTGTACACGTAATACAATGGCTGTAACTTGGGTATCACATAATGTTAAAGGCTTTAATAGCCCTCAAAAGAAGAGAATTGCATTTACAGAATATAAAAAGAAAAAAACAGACGTTTTATTTCTACAGGAGACTCACTTTAGTGCTAGACATACCCCTTGGTTTTTAGATACTCACTTCCGCCAGTTCTATCTAGCGTCCGCGTTGGAGAAAAAAAGAGGTGTGGCGATACTGTTCCACAACAGCTTCCCATTTCAAGTAGATAAGATTAAAAGAGACACAGGGAAGATACCTTATCTTGACGGGGAAAGTACATAACAGTTATATAACGTTGGCGTCGGTTTATGCCCCATGTGAAAATGACCCACAGTTCTTTTGTTCGTTTTTTGAACAACTGGATAGGGTGGCGGAAGGAAGCATAGTGATCGCAGGAGACTTCAACAAACGGTTAGACCCGACAGTGGATAGATCACAACAGAGGAAATGAGACAAGACCGTAGGGGTGACAGCACTTTGCCAGGGTATCAGAGACAAACAATTAGTTGACATTTGGAGAGAACAGCACCATGGAGAAAGAGGCTTCACATTCTATTCGCACCCACACGACAGCTACAGTAGAATTGATTACTTCTTCATATCAAATAGATTGGTTTCACAGATCTCCTATTCAGGAATACAAGATATTTCATGGTCGGATCATGCACCAATTGAGCCGAGGTGCTCTCAAATTAGACTGGCCAGCCCAGGAGCAAATTGGAAACTAAACAAATCCTTAATTAAGATACCTGAGTTAGCACAAAATATAAAAGAAGAGATCTCACAATTTTTTAGGATAAATATAGGCAATATGGAGTCCCATGTCACTTTATGGGAGGCTCACAAGGCCACAATGAGAGGTGTCCTGATAAATATAGCAGCAGGCAGAAAAAGAGCGAGAGAGGCTAAAATGACCCAGCTAAGGGACAAGCTCCATGAGCTCTCTATACTGCATAACCGAACTGGTAGAGAGGATTAATTAAAGGAGTTGAAGGATGTAAGAATAGAACTTAATCTACTCCTTACTTCCCAGGCTGAGAAGACACTGAGTTGGACAAAGAGGAAATTTTTTGAAAAAGTGAACAAGCCAGATACCATGATAGCGAGGAAAATTCGCAACAAACAACAAAACTACACAATTCACTCGATTTAAAACTTATTCTGGATCTAGGGTCATGTCTGGCGGTATGAATGAACCCAGCTAGCTTCAACTCAGCCCTCTTTCCAAAACACAACAAGTCCTGTATATTTTCTTCACTTTATTTAGGGAAAGCGGCAATAAAGACAGGCACTTGTGGATGAGATGTTTGTGTTGGAATAATGTCTCTCTGTGGGTGCTTTGTAGTAAGGGCAGGTGAAAAGGATGAGTCCCTGCCAGTAGAGCAAATTACAGAAGGTACTCACTCAGCCACTGTTGAAGGTGGAAAAGGAAGTGTGAGTGTATTCTGGGTAACAAGATAGCCTGGGGACAGACCATCTGTAGGCAAGGCAGAGGGGGAGAAAGCAGACTAGCCCATTCTGAGGGAAAGGCTGAGGTTGCTATAGCAACTCACTGAATATGTCTAAGTAAACAACATGTGTAGCAAAATGTTGCCCTTTCACATGCAGCAAGCTGCTGGAACAGGGGAAATAACAGGCAACTGAACTAGGGAAAAATGAATCCCATAGGCTGTAAAGAGAGACAGAGGAATATGGAATCTAGTTCCAGGACAAAACTAGAATGGGAGAGCAAATGGGAAAGACTGCAAATCCCAAACACATAGTTGAGGAGTTTAGAGCATATTACGAAAGAGTGTATGATGGCAAGAAGGTGAGACATAACGATAAAACGAGCAAAGCATTAGAGAAATTTCTAGCTGACTCGGATTTGCCAAGGATAACGAGGTTGGAGCGAGAGTTCCTAGAAAAAGAGTTTACAGCAGAACTACTACAAGATGTAGTTGCAAATCTCAAACCTGCAAAGGCTCCGGACCCAGACGGGTTTTCAAATCTCTATTATAAAATATTTATAGGGATTCTGACCCCGCACTTATTACGGATGTATAATAATATCCTAGCAGGGGGGTCCTTTTCAGACCAGATGCTGCAGGCGTCCATCTCGGTGATTTATAAACAGGGCAAGGACCCCATAAATTGTCCAAGTTATAGGCAGATCTTATTGATTATTTCGGATATCAAAATGTATTCCAAATTGATGGCCAATAGATTGAGTACTATTCATCCGGATCAGGTTGGTTTTTATCTAAAGTAGGCAAGCAGCCGATAATACTAGGAGACTAGTCGATACCATAGAATATATTAACACCAACAGGATCCTGGGAATCACATTAAGCTTAGACGCTGAAAAAGCCTTCGATAGAATTGACTGGCCCTACCTGGATGCCACGCTTGCAGCGTTTGGAATGGGGGACACAGTATCTTGGGCAATTAAAGCATTATACACAAACCCAACCGCTCTGGTAATCCATCAGGGGTTCCTGTCAGAATCATTGCAAATTAAAAGTGGCACAAGACAGGGCTGCCGCTCTCGCCCTTGTTGTTTGCCCTCTGCATGGAGCCACTAGCAGCCACATTCGAGGTAATAAGGATATCACGGGAATCCAAATTCGCTCTCAGGAATATAAAACTGCACTATACGCGGATGATGTTATTCTGACATTGTCTAGGCCCCTGGTCTCTCTACCCAACTTCTTTGACCTGCTGGAAACGTTTAACGCGATCTCAGGGTTTAAAATAAACCAAGCAAAATCGGAGGCTCTGAATTTGAATCTCCCAAAAGACACCGAAAAATTAATAGAGATTAACTTCAATCTGAATTGGCAACCCATAGCAATGAAGTATTTAGGAGTTAATCTGACTAGGGAGGGGAAGTCGTTATATAAGGCAAATTATCCAAAACTCTTACAGTCTTTGAGAAAGGAGCTGAAGGAATGGGCATTGTATGGTATCTCCTGGATTGGAAGAGTTTACAGTGTTAAGATGAACCTTCTTCCCCGTCTACTATATCTTTTCCAGAAACTTCCCATACCCATAGTACGGGCAGACATTAGAGACATGCAAGCTCAGATCTTCCAATTTATTTGGAAAAACAAAAAAGCAAGAATAAAAGCGAAAACACTGGTGAGGCCCAAAACAGCAGGCGGATTGGCGGTACCTTGCTTGTTCTCACACTATAAAGCGTCCCAATTGAGTCAAATTATTCAATGGCATTCAGATTCGAAATTATGTAGATGGGTGGAACTGGAGAGTGAACTTTGTGCCCCATTACAAATTCATAATTTAATTTGGTACCCAAAATCTAGACTTAAGAAGAACTCGGGACCGCTGTCCTCAATGCTCAACTCATTTGCAGTCTGGGAGGCAACCAAATTTAGATGTGCCCTGACCACTAGGAGCTCGCTGATGACCCCACTGTTTAGAAATCCTGATTTTGCTCCGGGGATGGACGAGGGACACTTTTTACTCTGGAAACAGAGTGGATATGGGAGGTTGAAGGATCTGGAGGGCAGAATTACTATTAAGACATTCACACAGATTCAGTCAGATAAAGGCATTCCGAACACAGAATTCTTTAGATTCCTCCAGATCCGGGCATTTTACACCAAACACACGAACCATCCTAAAGTGACAAATTTTGAAATGCTCTGTGTGCGTGGGCACGACACACAGGGACTCACATCTAGATTATATAGAGAAGTGATCGATCCTGGAAAAGGAGGCAGACAAAGACTTGACTACATGACTCAATGGGAAAGAGATCTAGGGGAAACATTAGAGGACGAAGACTGGAAGGACATACTTGAGGCAGTAGCAAAAACCTCGATCTGCACGACATTAAAGGAGAACTCATATAAAGTATTAATGAGGTGGTACCTCACCCCAGTTAGGTTATCTAAATTTGTACCAGGTTACTCCCCCTTATGTCCTAGACAATGTGGAGAGCCTGGGGACCTGTTGCACATGTTGAGGTCTTGCCCTCGCTTGAGCCCGATCTGGGAACAAATTCAGATTTGGTTAAAGAGGATTTTGGGCCTCGAAATTCCTCTGGATCCTTGGTTATTCTTATTAAATAAACCACTGGAGGGCTTGTCGAGAGCAGGGAATAAATTAGTCACCCATTTTGCGACGGCAATGAGGTGTGAGACAGCGGCATTGTGAAAACAAAACGCAATCCCATCAATAGAGAAGATTCGCAACAGAATTTGGTTTGTCTGCCAGATGGAGAAATTGACAAGCTTGGTCAATGACACTGGCTCAAATTTTCAAAAAGTCTGGTTTCCGTGGCTGGCGCAAACTGACATCACGGGGGTGAACAATGCCACAATTTGGCTGTGATAGTGAAAGGTGAGTTCTCCTTTGACGAATAGCAGTAACCATAGAACGACGACAGACGAGACAGATAGAGTGTTTACCAAAGTCCCAGATGAAGTGGTCAGAAAGGTCACGCGCAGAACTTGTAAAGTGAGTGGAAACACCTACAAGGGGATGGCAAACCAGGAGAGGCAGCGGTCCACAGAAGAACCAGTTGTTGTGAAATCAGGGTTCCTCTTCCCCCGCCCCCCCTCTCTCCTAATGTGTCGTCCCCCCCCCCCCCCCCCCGAGTCTATGTTCAGTGTGTTTATATGTGAGTTTCTTTGGTAGCACATATTGCAGAAAGGATGAACCATGTTATAATATGTATTACAACTGCTGTATCTTTGAAAAAATGAATAAAATACAAAGTTGAAAAAAATATATATATATATTTTATTTGCTATGATTTGTTTTGCCTAAGTTGGCTTTTGGGTTGGATTGAACCCAAGGGTTTCTTGAAGCCCCTCAAATATTATTTTACATCCCATGTGTTATTAAAATATATAACCAAAGAGGGAATTGACTGCAGAGTTGTTGAGGCAGTTTCAGGAACAAAAATAAAATGTGACCCTGTAGGAAACCTCAAGGATCACAATTGTCTGCTCCTATCCACCTACATTCCGGTGTAAAATAAATAAATGAATTAACATGGCATAATAAACAAGTAATGTTTTCATTATATGTACGGTATGCCAAGCTCCCAATTGCATTTCACCTTGCAACTTTGAATAAATTCATTCCAATTATCGGCAAGCATTCATTTGCAATACATGTTAATTAACTGTGATTGATTGCAAATAATGACATACAAATTTTACAAGCCTCCTTGTGTCACGTTAAATTGCACAGATGTGTTTAGCCTTTAAAACATATGGCCTAGTAAGTAAATAATAATAGAAAGGAATCACTGCATAGCAACCTTTTTTTTTTTGCTTCCTTTATTTATATGTACATTTTGTTTAAAGAGGCAAACTAAATGGCGCTTTAAAAAAAATAAAACACATTTTTGTTTTTGATATATGAAGCCTTTGATTTCCTTTATTGAAAACTACCTAAGCTACCAAATTTTGATTCCTTCACCTGTGATCGATCAGCAAAGATCCTGATTCCCAGGGTTCACTAAATGGCTGCCTTTCAGTTTCAATCCTTCAGTGAGTGTAACTTAGTAGCTACAATGTATTCTTATATTACTAAGATAATATTAGCTATTGTTACAGTTTGCAGCTCAAACTGCTGGGAATTTTGGCAACAAATTACCGCAAACAGGAAAGTGTTGCAAAGATCAGGGGAGGTGGGCTAAAGCCTGCTATAGAAATACAGAGCATCCTCCGATATTGCAATGCATTAAACCTTGAATTAAATAAATGGTAGTATTATCTAAAACTACAGAAGTGATGTATTTAAAAACACACAAGTACGATGTTGCACGGATTGCTCCTTTTTAATGGTGATTTAAATATTGAAAACAACATTCTGAGTCATGAAGATTTATGCCGCAATGTCTTTATTACACCATGTATAGCAGCATCATTTATTTCAGTATGTTTTCACTATATCACTAGACTTATTATCAATTGTGGTTATCAACAATACTTACTATGGTCCTAAGGGGGAACTTACACTGAATGGGCTATTTAATACACTGGTAACTGTTTGACTCTAGTGCCTAGAATGGACTCTGACCAACAATCACTGTATACTACCCACTGCATTTATTGACCTAGACTGTTACTAGACATAGAAGGGAGTACACCAGTTCCATCTACAAATAGGTTGGAATAGCATTGGTAATGTACCACGTTCAAACCTGATAGTGTGTACCATTCCAACATATGTCTGTATACTAACTAAGTTTTCAGTCTAGTTCAGTTACGCATCACCCCATGGGGAAATTTTAACATTTTTGTTTTGTGTTATGTATAGATTTTTAATGTCGTCGCTGATTTAATTAATAAAATGTATTTATTTTTGTTTTGTGAGATTATACTCACTTTAGTGTGTCGTTGGACAGGGGTATTATACCCCACCTAGTGGGACAATTGGTATCCCAGGCTAATTTAGCTGTTCAATAATACTTTGAGTGCAATTTACTGGGTCCTGTCTGTTAACCCTTAGTTAACTTGTTGTGTTGTGATTTAAATAATGCTAAGAAAGTGTAAAACTTGTTTTGCCTGCTATTTGGAACTGCCCCTTTTATCCTGTTAGACCTGCCATTGTAATAGTTTAACTTTCGTATTTGGAGGAACTTTAACAGGAGATCTCCCCTGACATGTAGAAAGCATGCATGGCTGTGAAAACATGCAACAATGATTCATGGAAATAATCCATTACATTCTTTAAAGTTGGATATCGTCTAAAGTAAACCTTTTTGTGGCAAAATAAAAAAACACTTGCTGTAGAGTGAGGGTGTATCCTATATCTATATCGATAAAGGGTCCCTATGGAACACAACGATTATGCTCCATAGCTGCAGCACGTATTTTAAATGGGACTTTGCTGGTCAACATTATACCATTAATGAGTCTTTCAGTGGGGGAGATTGAGTATTTCCTCTTCAAATGTGTTCCCTCCCTTATGAATACTAGTAAACATTGGTGTTACATTTTTTTTATTTGATCGTTTTGTCAACTCTTAGAAATTACCTAGATAAGATTCCCAAAATATGTATAACAGCCTGATTGCCACCTAGCTAAATGTGCATTAAAAGTCTCACTTACATACTCCTTATTACTTTTTACAAAGCTTTGTTGCGAGCAGTAAATATTTTAATTATTCGACCTAGCAAGGTTATTTAAAACCAGGGGCGTACCTATAGCCCGCGTTCTTTGGGGGGCCTGCTCTATAAGGTGACAATATTTGTCGCCAACTGCGCATGCGCGAATCATCTGCCGATCTGCTCGCAGCATGCGAGATTGGGACTTGCCGGGTGCTCGTGCGCGATCAGCGCTTGCCGGTTGCTCATGCACGACTGGCAAACTCCGATCACGCATGCACACGAGCAGCCGGCAAAATTTTGCCCGGGGTCCTGCGCATGTCCAGCTACACCCCTGTTTAAAGCTTCATTTTATTGGATTCTGAACTGGTCCAAGGCAGTGAGTTAAAACTGACATTGTAGGAGGTATTCACAAAGCTCAGATAAAGGGTACCAGAGGTCGATTTTGGCATCAATCGCCGTTAACAAGATCAAGCTCAGATGCCCGTTAGTCGAGCTTTGTAATTTTCCTCTATACTTCTTAATCCATTTATTGAGACTGATTTGTTTATTGCAGCATATGTATAGAGACCGCGTATAATGTGCGCACTTTTGTAAAACTGCTGTAGTATTACCAGAGTGCACAAAAAGACAGCATGGCCAGGCTTCTAGCCATTGTTTCAAAACAAAACCTATATACTGTACACCCTAAACTCAAGTACAAATGAATAACAGGGTCAGCAATCTGTACATGTGAGCCTGCCTAGCCACAATACACAATCTGAAAATCTCCTTAGTATCTTTGTTTTTCTTTGACGTGCAGTTGCATAAACTCCGATTAACTTGAATGGGAGTTTCCATAAGGTAGGGCCTGATTGACACGATCACACACTAATGAATATTCATTAAACTTTGTTATGGTTTAATGTATCTGAATGGGTGTTCTCTTCCATGGAATTGAAGGGGAATTAACGCCTGTTTGGGTGTGTTGACCTATAACAGAGCTTGATGAATCTGGGCGTTAGAAATGCAAAGCGTTTGTTACCAACATTACAGTTGTCCCCAGAAAAAGATCAGAGAGAGGACAAAAATGTTTGACGTGTAAGATATGCAACTGTAAAATATATCCTTGTTAATGACGGTCTGAAAAACATGGACAACAGCGTTACTTAAAGATAAGACAGGAGAGGCAACTACAGTAGTATTTCAGTTCCCAAACTGGAAACTTTTCCAAGATGTATTTATTTATACTTGATTATCAATTTCTTACAGAACAGTTTAGTCTAAACACTTTGCAGGAACCTGATACTGTACATAACCCTCCTCTGTGCGACAATCTTGTGATCACTATCAGAGTATTACCGACTTAACTCCATGAGCTCCTGGACAACTACTGGACCTGCAAGTATCCATTTCCTATAGAAATGCAGGACTAATGAAAAACAAAATGTATAATATTCGAGCAACAAAACAAGGACTGGATCAACATTTCATGGATTTGAGTCAGACTACTATGACATAAGAGGTCCTCTCCATCTTCTGGTTCCCTGAGCGTGGATAGAAGTAGTCTCTTAAAATACAAAAGTGTGCACAACAGATCACCAGGGGACATTCTGAGATTGTACTTCCTTGCCCCTGTGACAAGCTCTAGTGCTGTTACTTGAATGTCAAACGGATGGCATGGGGTTAAGTGAATAGTGTGTATGTGTATCTATATCTATATCTATATCAGTGTTCAGTAGTCAATGTGACCTTTTTTATTAAGTCTTCAGAAGCCAAGATACAGCCTCAATATAGCTTATAAGAGGTATATAACTTCATTTTTAGAGCAGATTGTACTCAACCGGAACAGCTGCACCCCCCCCCCCCCCCTTCCGCTCAACAAAACTTTGGCACCTAAAAATTCTAGCTGGCTCTCAAGTTAAAAATAAATAACAAATAAATAAAAAAAAAAATCACTTAAGTTATCTTAGAAATATAAATATGTTGAGTCTATAAGATCTTGAAATCAGGAGTTAAAGGATATGCAACATTTTACCTTGAGGCTATGATAATGCATTCTTATCTAGTGCTTTTATCCAAAGTCCTGTACAAATACAAGATTACACATTTACCAGTTACAGTTGGTTCATATTTTATTTATTTTGGAAGTTTGAAAGGCTGAGTTAACCTTGCACCTGTTAATATGTGGTTTGCACATATGTTAAAGGCATCTTCGATATCCATAATCACATCTGCAGCTTGGTAGCACGATCTCTGTACCCTGATGGCAACATCTTTGCAGTCTTCTTCAGTGTTTTATCCTATTTGAGTATTGTGTTTGCTTATAATATTGATCTAGTTAAAGAGTAGCAATATTTTATCTCTTAGATGGTGATCAAAATATATGCAGAATGTTTCAGGCACAGTGAGTCCCTGCCATGATCATCCAATCATGGAGATAGCGACTTGCCTATGGCTTTGTCCATAGTGAAAGCGAACGCGAGCGCTACAATGCTACATGCCTCGCACGAGCTTTCCTCTCCGGCGATGTGGACTGTAGGTTTTTGGAAAGTGAGCGAGGGGGTGGGTGCGGTCATGACGTGGGGGGCGTGCAAAGGAAGTGTCATGCATGAGAACACGCCTTTAGCAAATAATAAAATGCATAATGCCATGCAATTTACAGAAGTATTCTGCAAACATATATATATATATATATACACACACACACACACACACACACACACACACACACACACACACACACACACACACACACACACTATGCATCTAATTAACAATTTTTTGGTATGTTTCTGTGAGCTGATTTCTTCTATCAATTGAAAGAGAACTTAAAATCTAATTAACTCTGTGAGTTGATTAGGCAAACTCCTCCCTTAATAGTTAGTCAAATGCATGTGATCAGAGTATTTAAGACAGTCTATCTTGGCTGTGAAACATCTTAAGTGTCACATTTAAAGTGTCTGTAGAATTAATTTGGGAGTTGAAATTGGAGGTGAAGATTAGAGGAAGATCTGGACTCTGCAAAATAACTTTGCAACTTTGCAACTTTGCAACTGTGAGAACTTGATTTTCTAAATACTATGATAATGTGTACTCTTCCTATCTTCCAATAACTGGGATGTCTCTCCTCCTGCATCTCGCTATGCCCTCCCTACTGCCTTTTCTGTTGACTGTTTCCTAACTCCTTTTTGAACGTCTCTGTTCTCTCCAACTTCCCCACTGCACCATTATTTATACACCTCTCTCCCAACAACTTCTTTGCCCCTCAATAAAAAACACCCACACAAATCCTCTATTCACACCCTCTAACTACTTCTTCCTGCTGCTGGGGATCTCCCCTAAGCCTGAACTCAGACATACACACCTACCTGATCTCACCCACGCCTCCCTGCCATCTCTTCCCCTGTAAATGGTGTTAACCTTCTGGTTTAATACTGACTAACCGTAAAACTCGCCTCACAAATCAAGCATCCCAATAGCCGGCACTGATGGCTATTGTCCCACACCCACAGTAACTCCTACCAACCATTGTGACCAAGCACTGCCATCTACAGCACTTATTCCCTCACCTGCTGTCTCTGTAAGTCTCCCATCAAAACACTTAGATTGTAAACTCTTCGGGGGAAAGAGATTTCCTTTCCTATTGTCTGATTTTGCTGCGCTTATTGTATTATCATAATCCCTGTACTGTATTCTTTGTGAAGCACTGAGTACACTTGTGGCGCTATATAAAGAAAGACATACAATACTACAATATGTCATGCATGAAAACATGCCTTGTTAAAAAAAAATTTTTAGAAAATGTGATGCATTGAAATAAGCACTGTACACTACCAAATTTTTTTTTTACAATTATATACAAGTAATGGACAATACATCAGAAATTTCTCTCCATAAATTATCATTGATATTTCTGTCATGGTATGAATGAAAGATTCCTGTTTGTAAACCTCAGAAATCAAATTTTCAATAGTTGAGTTGTCCATATCCTCACAGCAAGCACAACTCCACTGACAAAAAGTAATTTGAACAGTATCCAGGCAGAATAGCTTACAAAATTCTCATTGTCTGTTAGCCGCTCACATGACCAGCCTGCCTCACTGCAATAGCAAACAAGTTTGTCTCCTCTGCTTTTAGTATCCTTGTATCTCACGTGCAAACTCGTGCTCAATATGGCCATGTGCTTTGGAATACACACGTTTGTTTGTAGCGTGAGCTATGTCGCTCGCTCCATATCTTGCACTATGGACGAGGCCTACGTTCACAAGAAGAGCTTACACTGGGATTCAAGCTGAGTTTTCCTACCTAAATAGCTGTGACGTTACCACTGAACTATTACTTCAATTGTCCCTGGTTTTATTAAGCATCTCTGCAACATAATGGTTTAATCTCTGCAGCCCTTTATAATATTTAAGTATTCAATGGCATATAACACTGATCTAGTCAATGAGTAATGTTTTTTGTTTTGCTTTATAGCATGGCTGCCAAGAACAGCATCCTGAAGTGTTCCTTTTCGGCTCCTGGCCATAGCACAATCCTCCTGCAGGGACTAACTGCACTGCGGGCTCAGGGGCAGCTCCTTGATGTGGTTCTCACTATAAACAGTGAAGTCTTTCAAGTGCACAAAGTGGTCTTGGCTGCCTGCAGTGACTACTTCAGGTGAGATGGGAAATCCTGAGAGACATCTTTACTGCTACTCTCTGACCAATAAGAAAGCTTCTGCTGTATAGATTCTGTTGCAGGATGTAATACCTTTTACAACTGAAATTGGAGATCTGTTTGACCTTAACAATAAGGACTCAACTCCCCCCCCCCCCACGCCCCTTCCCTCCCCCCTCCTCTCCAGATATCATTACTTTTAGTTTTTACCCACCTAGAGATTGTAAGCTCTCCGGGGCAGGAACTTCTCCCAATGTTACATTTGTCTTGATGCACTTATCCCATCTGCATTGTTATATTCCAAGCATTGTATTGTGAAGTTCTGCGTACCTGGTTGGGGCTCTACAAATATACATACATACATATTTGGATTGTCAAAAAATGGCTGACTTACAACTTCCTTGGCAACATCATTGGAATGAGACCGCAAATGAGCATTGATGGAAATGGGTGGGGAGATTTAACCTCCCTATGTGCAGTATTTCTATATATTTTCAAACCCACATACCCTATTTGACCCAAAGAAAATGGCAACATTTTAGAACAATTTAATTGGATTTCTTAAACCTTCTACAGAAAACATTTGGCATGGGGGCGATGGTGAACTCCCATTTTTATTAAGCGTTCCTATTGCACAAGATGCCTCCCAGCGCCACAAGACCCCTTATAACCCATTTACTTGACTAGCACTGGATTGCAAATATGGCCTAATAGCGTATCTTTCTCAGCGTGGACTGTTTGGGGGGGATGCATGTCAGTCTAGTGTCTTTGTCTTCATTGGCCTGCATGAGCCCCATCAAAGGGTCAGTAAGGAGAAAGGAGGGAGCCACTTTGCTTGTGCAAACTCTTGTTGAACAAAATGAAATTAGAAACTGCAGAACGTTGCCATGCCTGAAATGTTGGTTCTGTTATTTGCTTAGCTACCTAGCCATTTAAATCACAGCAACAACCAACAGAAGCCTCCTCCTACACTTCTTCAAAGTGTGCAATGTATTGTGGTGAGGGAAGTGGGTCTCACACATACTGTCTTTCTGTAGCACAGGAAAAGAGACAGCAGCACTTCATTGTACTTGAAAAAGGTTTAATAAAAAGTGATCTAGAGCAGGATTGCGCAAACTTCTGATGCTGCGCCGCCCAGCATTCACCCCCTCGGTGCTTGCGCCCCCCTTACCTGCCTGTGGGTGTCGGCTGGGTCATGTGACGTGATGCATTGCCAGGGCAACTGGCATCAACGCGGGGTCATGTGATGTCACATGACACCGTGGCGTCAAATGCCATGTCAACACGTTATCTGAAGTCGGCTGAACCTTCGGTAAGTTCGGTTGCAGAGGCCTCACGCATTCCCCCAGTATTTAAATGCCTTGGGGAAGAGCGCAGGGCCTCTGCAACCGCCTGCGCCCCCCAAGAAAATCCTGCCCTCCTCCTTGTTTGCGCACACCAGATCTAGAGGTTCCCGCTCCACTCCCCCAAGATGGCCGCCTGGATCATGCACTGGGCCTAACAAGAAAGCTACACACCGGGCTGGTCCTGGTGGGTGATCTGGGTGCCGGTGGAGATTAGCAGGAGAGAGGCCCTGTCGGAGCGGAGGGCACAGAGCCGTGGGAGAGACCTGAGCGGCTGAAATATCGGGTCACCGGAGGTCTGCTGCTCCGGTGAGTAGGGAGGCGATCGGGTAGCTGAGGAGAGGGCTCGATGATCGGGAGGCACTGAGGGAGCTGCAGATTCCCCTGTACTTGGTGGGTGGTACGAGCCCACTGCCAAAGGGTACCCGAGAGAGCCTGACAGTGGGGCAGGCCTGCAGAGGGCAATAGCGGCCATCTTTCACTCAGGAGGCAGCAGGTGCCGCTGATGTACATTAATGGCGCTATATAAATAAAGACATACATACATACATACATACATACATATGTTGGCCTTAGCCAAGACGTAAAATGTACAAAGAAATAAACTGATTAAAGGCTGGCTAGGGTCTCCTATCATAACTAGTCATAACTTCTGGCATCAAATTTGATCAAATATGTAATGTGACATAGGCCAAAGCATATACAACCCACAGTCATAACAGGTTGAAATAGACAGAATATTAGAGACCAGGACTAAAATATCCCCTATTGTATCATAAAAGTTCCCATAAGCTGACATACCGTGGTATTATGTGGGGTACCCTCCGCACTCTTCGTGCTATTATATGTACAGATATTGTGTCGGACATCAGACTACAAATGAATAACAGATGGTTTCAATCCCAAAATGAGCAGATTATCTATATCCAAAAATTCCTTCACATATAGATGGACATGTCGGCTTGACTGACTACAATGGTGCTAAAATTCGGATAGATATAGGTATGAAGTAGTCTCATTTATGTAACTGCATTATATTTATGGTAAAGGATGGAGGGCCCCCTCGTCACATGATCCAAATTGCTGCACAAAGATGAATCCATGGTGGCCATACAAAGACGGATATGTAGTAATCGAAGCAGTAAACTCACATGCCACAGGTTTATACTTGCTGTAGCATAGCACATAAAGTGCCTCGCTTATTTTACTGAAGAAAATGGCATTTCATTGTTCTACATGACAGACACTTTGAAGCTTTTCACTTTAGTTCTGATACGTAGGTGTGGATAATATTACAGAACATTATAATAGGACCATTTGGAATCCTGAATGATTTGTTATTGCAAATAATTTTAGTGCACTTTTGCTGTCAAGTGTAACTGCCTTGAATGCTTTTGTTTTTTCTGTAAATAGCTGTTTTTTTTGTTAGTTTATGCGGCCATGGATTTGGACCATTGTCTCCAGAACAAAAGAAAGTGTAATTTTATTAAAACAGCCGTTTGCTCCAGAGTTCTTTACCAAGCTGCAAAATGTGCTGTTCTACTTTCGTCATTTGTTCCTTGATTCTTAAATCAATTATGTTAGATCGTAAAAAAGAAAGAAAGCGGAAAGCAGCAGAATTAAAATGGCTACTAACAGTAGCATAACTAGCGTCCCAATAAACCCTGCAATGCGGGGGGACCAAGCCGGCTGGTGCTGGAAGTTGGGCCCGGCGGCGACCAGAGGTCGGGCCCAACTTCTGATTTTGGCAGCTGGGACCTCTGCTTGCTGCGGAGGCCGGGCCCCCACTCCTCCGTCGTCAATTCCTCCTCCCTGCCTGTTTCACTGCCCAGTAGTTAGGCAGGCAAGTCATCGCCGAGCAACACTCTCTGCATCTAGCTCCCACCTCCCACTGTCCCACACCGACGCATTCAGGACCAGAGCAGGTCTATCCACCCCCCCCAGGTGAAATTCATTGAGTAGCAGCCGGATTGAGTCCGAAGGAATTGAGTGTGAGGTGGGAAGGGGGATTGTGTGAGAGATGGGTGGGGGAGGGTTGAGCTAGAGGGGGATAGTGAGTGTGGGGAGAGAAATAGATGGGAGAGTGTGAGAAGCAAGCAAGAAATAGAGGGGGGTGTGAGGTCAGGCGGCGGGGGGGGATGGGGGGTTCATTGGCTCGCAAGGCCACTATACACACACACAGAATAAATACCAGCATGAAAATCTAAATTAAAAATAGATTTATATGGTTGTAATTCATCTAATATTTAGTCAGTTTTTTTGCATTTAGTTTTTCAAAGTAGCTTTACACACGCACACTGTATGTGTAATTATATATTTATATATCAAGATCGTCGTTTTCAGCCCTTGCCAACCCACTGCTGGATGAAGGCCTCCCCAAAGATCAGGGGGCGTGGGAGAGTCCACTCACTGTTTGTTTTTGTGTTTTTTTATGTAGCTTAATAAATCTTTTTTAATTCTCCCTGCTGGTGAGTTCCCTATTTATTTTTTCTTTGGAGCGGCTGTTGCTTTGTTCTAATTTTGTACTACTTTACTGTGGTTGCAAGCCTTTCTTCTCCACGTTGCTCCAACAAATCTTATTTTTAGTTGTAGTCTTTGGTTTTTATTTCCCTTGGAATAGAGTACCATCTTTGTCAAGTAATCGTTTCTTGCGATATGTCCGGCCCACTGCCACACACACATATACACACATACACATGCATGCATACACATACATGCATGCATGCATACATAGACAAAAAGAGAGATACCGGCGCCTAATAAGTCCAATTAGGTATTAGTCCTGGATATCCAGATGGAATAGTTCAAGTCCCAATGATGACAGCTTAAGCAATCTTGTAATCAAGGGGTGACCAGATGTAACTTCATCCGTGTAGTATGGAACATGGAATGAAAAGAACACAGAATTTAGTGCAACACAGCTAACAAAAAATCACAGACATAACCTCACAAACCAGCACAAACAAGACACACAAACGCAAAGCTGAAAATAAAAAGTTAGTTTAATACAACTATAAAATAATAAAATGTGGGACGATGAGAAACTGAATAAGCCGGTCCGGTAGAGTAAAACTGAAACACTACTCACAGGACGGCTCTAGAACACTAGCAATGAGCGCCGAATAGGCGGATGTAATCTGTCCTCCCTGGGCTGAGAAGTTGAAATGACCGCAACTTTCCTCCATACACCGTGCTCCTCGAGACCGGAAGTGACGTCACCGGATACCGGATACTCCGTCACAGGTAGGCGGGACTCTCAGCTGGATTTTCGAGCAGAGATTCTTCTTAATTCTGCTCCAGGGGATCAGCACTCAGCTCTCTTCACATCAAATTGTCCAACAAAGTGAAAGAAACCAAACGCGTTTTGTGCGCTTACGCACGCTTCCTCAGGGAATATGTGGGTAACTAATCCCTTTTTAATGTTGTATATATGCTCATATATTCTCCGTTGGAACGTTCTACTCGTTCACCCAACATATTGTAAGCCACAAGGGCATTGGAGTAAATATATGACATATATTGTGTGGCAGTTAATAAATGACCTGATAGGGTAAATATTATGAGTTATATTAGATCTAAACGTCTTTGTGGTGCAACTATGTGAACATGCCAAACATTTTGTACATTTAAAAAAAGCCTTTTTCTAACTTAGCAGTTTGAGACGCAAAAGTTTTGCGTCTCACACTGAGGTACTTAAGCAGAAATTCGTTGATAGAAATTATCCAGAGAGTCTTCTAGATGAAGCAATAGAGAAGGCAACCAATCTAGAAAGGGACCATCTGCTTAAATATAAGAAAACAGATCCAAAAAATAAATTCCATCAGATGGTGTCATTCATTACACAATATAATGAGATGGCACCAAAGATCAAGCAGATTATTAATAAGTATTGGTCAATTCTTCTGAGGGATAATACCCTAGCCGAAATTCTCCCTCCAAAACCTACTATCATATTTACAAAGGCCACAAATTTAAAATCTAAATGGGCTCCAAGCTGCCCACTTAATTATTCTAAACAAACTGCTAAGTTAGAAAAAGGTTTTTTTAAATGTACAAAATGTTTGGCATGTTCACATAGTTGCACCACAAAGATGTTTAGATCTAATGTAACTCATAATATTTACCCTATCAGGTCATTTATTAAGTGCCACACAATATATGTCATATATTTACTCCAATGCCCTTGTGGCTTACAATATGTTGGGCGAACGAGTAGAACGTTCCAACGGAGAATATATGAGCATATATACAACATTAAAAAGGGATTAGTTACCCACAGTGTGTCCCATCACTTCCTCACACATCATAACCAAAACCCTAAAGGGTTAATCTGTCAGGCCATTGAGACCATTCAAGCTAGTACAAGAGGTGGGAATAGGCTGCAGAGATGCAGTATGCGTGAGGCATACTGGATCTATGAATTACAGACACTCTCTCCGAGAGGTCTTAATATTGACTTTGATTTAGGGGCTTTTTTATAAATTTATGACGTCATTGCGTCAAGGTGCATGCAAGCATTTGTTCTGATACCATTATGTATGTATTATATCTTCTATGGTTGTTTTATGTTTAGTCATGTGTAGATATTCGTTGTGTATTGTTTATTGTTCCTTGTTTATGCGAAGCTGTTAAAATGTCAGTGTTCTTTACACCAAGTGTCAAGTAGGTATTGCTTTAAGAAATGTCTTTATTGACTGGCCAATCAGACCAGTTTTATACGGATATATACCAGGGCACCACTGACATGACTCATATTCCCTGAGGAAGTGTGCGCAAGCGCACGAAACGCGTAGGGCTTCTTTCGCTCTGTTGGACGATTTGATGTGAAGAGAGCTGAGTGCTGATCCCCTGGAGCAGAATTAAGAAGAATCTCCGCTCGAAAATTCCGCCGAGAGTCCCGCCTACCTGTGACGGAGTTTCCGGTATCCGGTGACGTCACTTCCGGTCTCGAGGAGCCCGGTGTATGGAGGAAAGTTGCGGTCATTTCAACTTCTCAGCCCAGGGAGGACAGATTACATCTGCCTATTCGGCGCTCATTGCTAGTGTTCTAGAGCCGTCCTGTGAGTAGCGTTTCAGTTTTACTCTTCCCGGACCGGCTTATTCAGTTTCTCATTGTCCCACATTTTATTATTTTATAGTTGTATTAAACTAACTTTTTATTTTCAGCTTTGCGTTTGTGTGTCTTGTTTGTGCTGGTTTGTGAGGTTATGTCTGTGATTTTTTGTTAGCTGTGTTGCACTAAATTCTGTGTTCTTTTCATTCCATGTTCCATACTACACGGATGAAGTTACATCTGGTCACCCCTTGATTACAAGATTGCTTAAGCTGTCATCATTGGGACTTGAACTATTCCATCTGGATATCCAGGACTAATACCTAATTGGACTTATTAGGCGCCGGTATCTCTCTTTTTGTCTCTGTTTCATCTCTGATTGTACTATCAGTGTTCCACCAGGCTGCCTCAGACCCCATAGGGGGCTACTCTTATATAGAGTTTACTGTTCATTACCACATCATTAGCGCTACTCTACATCACCCTTTTTTCTCATGCATGCATACATACTCTTACATCACTAACATTCAGGGGCCATTTAACACCTTAAGTCATAAATTGCATACTGCAGATGGGGAGGGATAGCTTAAGTCGGGTACATTCCACCTTGATAAAGGGCGTGTCGCCCGAAACGCGTAGGTGCGTTTGCGTTGTTGCCTACTGAGGGGTCAGTTATGATCCAGTTATTCAAATAAATATCTTTATTTTTCATACGTGAGCCTCCTTTGCTTTTTTGGCAGTGCTCTGCTTTGTTTACCCTTCTTGCACATTCTTGCACATTCCAAGAAGCACCATTTTTAAGTAAAAACCTCTCTTGCTTTATCCATAGTAACACCGCCGGAAGAAGAGATCAGTGGATATCAAAAGCTCGCACAAATAAAAGCATTTAGTTAGCCACAGAACGGTATCGTCTATTTGTTTTTATTTTATATATACAGCTCAACCTCGTTATAATATGATCCGTTACAACACCGAACCGCTTATAACGCAGTCTGAGCGTGGCTCCCGTTTTTAAAAAGCTACGCTGCATTTTTTTTTTTAAATACAAATATTCAATGCTTTATTGCTAACAGACACACACTGGGAGAGACACACACGGAGAGACACTAATAAAAGCATTGGGCAAATGGGTTTATTTAGTAAATAATCTCTCAAGGATCAAACGGTTGGCAAGCGGATGATTACAGGATGATGATGAAAACCAAGCTACAGCTGAACATCTGAAGGGTAATTCTCCCAAGCGTGGCACAACAGCAATGTCCTTCCAAAGCCATAGTACCAATTCCTAAGGAAGTGGCCTATTATAACGGAGTGTCACCTAGAGCCGGTGGTTAATGCTGTATTTAGCCAGTAACATATGTGGCAAACAGTGGTCCCAATGCCTAATGGCAATTTCATATACTTGACAACAGGTCATTTAGCATAGCTGTTTTCAAGGGTCTTTTCTCAGTGGGGAATGCAGTTTGCTAATTACAGGATGTACCTTGACAGAATTACCAAAGTCTGTAAGCTGAAGAGAGAAGAATAGCAGGGGGAAAACAGCATACACCCTACCCGTCACTTTCTGTCTCAGCACTTCCTGTCTCTCTCTCCCACCGGTGCCTCATCCTGCTAACTCCCCCTCCCTCCCCCCGGATAGCCCAGGTTGGGCCGCTATGTGAGACAAGGCTGGGACGCCGGCTCGGGTGAGGTCTCGGCCCGCAGGCTCTAGCAGGGAGACATGGGGTTGGCGAGGGCAGTATAGGGGCAGGAGAGAGCAGGGCCTAATGGGGGCAGTGTGGGTGATCTGGAACAGCTCGCGGTGGCCATTTTCCCCTGCGATCCTGGTTATATCGCGGTCTCATTATGTGGACCCCGAGCACCGCGTTATAACGGGGTACAGCTGTGTATGTGTATAATGTAGCATAGTTTCCCCCACCTCATGGGAGATATGGTGGCTACTGTGTGTGTGGTGCGTTACCTGTGGTGTGTACCCCTCTAAAGCTGGATGGGGAGCTTAAGGGGAAACACAGCACCCAATAGCACATTTATTTGGTCACGTGTGCAGAAGTAATTTGTATAAACTTTTGACACTCTAGTGTTGCAGATATTCCAGCAGTCACATGGTTAAAAAAAATATGGTTTCCTAAAAACTGCTTTAGAACTTAAAACTCATCCGTGCAGCTTTGAAAGTTGCTGTGCATTCATTTCTCAGATAGTTATGAGTTCCTCGCTTGCCTCTAATTAAAGCAATAGATACTACTGTACATGTGTGTATTCTGGGATATTTTTGTTGGGTTTTTCACAGATCGGCTTAAGGCCCCACATTTGCAAATCTACTTAACACTGCTTGACGTTCAATTAACATTTTCAATGCCCTATGATGTACCAAATACACCTGTTTTTTGGGGATTTTTTTTTTAAAGGACTAATTACTCCATAACAGTGAAGCTCTCTGCACTTCAGTTTCTTGTACCTGGAGTATGATCGCTTTCCTGTGCGATCACATGACACGGAAGTGCCACCAGGTCAAGTGGCACTGAAGAGGTTAAATTGCAGTAAAAGTATCACATGACTATGGAGCCAAAAACACTGTGGCAAAGTAAAGTACCAGTAAAATAAGATTCACTGGGAGGTAGAACAATCATTTAATGGGTAATTAAGTTAACCACTACAGCTGGCCTAAAAGAAGGGTTGACATCATCATGTAGTACTGTGTATGTTGGGCGTGCAATATACTCTATTCGATGCCAATACAAATGTTGTACCCTTTCATTTTCCATTTGCCCAAGCTAAATGAATGCCTAAAACTTCCTTCCAAATAAAAGTGTGTGTGTGTGTGTGTGTTTCTCGATAGATACATACACACATCACACACACATCACACACACGTTTTTAGTGGAGAAGGAGCCAGATCCCAAAGCAAGGACCTTCTTTTTATTTTTTATTATTATGTTTTTAAGATCTAAACTGCAATAAATGTAGCTTTCAATAAAGAAATGTGGTAAGAAAAACAAAAAGCATGTATCCACTCCTAATAAAAATATTACAATCTGAATGCTAATAATGTAATAATTGTGGTATGTAGTTTGTTGATCTCAAGGGGGGGGGGGGGGGGGGAGGAATGGTGCTAGAACTCCAAGAATGAAAGACCTTTACAAAGAAATGTGCAGCAATACCTAATACTCTAATATTTTAGTTTTTCTAAAATTGGAACTGGGGGAGGGGGATGGGTCCCCCTGAGTTGGATTTCACTATTTTTAACTCCAGGGACACCTCAGTTCCCAAAATATTTACCTTTTTGATGTGCCATGCTTCTTGTCACTTTTGGTAAAATTCAATATGGCTGCCATCTAGTACAGCTCAACCCCGTTATAACGCGATCCATTACAACGCGAATCCGCTTATAACGTGATGCAAGCATGGCTCCCAATTTTCGTATTTATGAATACTTTACTACACGATTATTAGTATCTTAAATACTTTATTGTACAATGCATACAATTGTACATTATTTCTAACACAATCCGCTTATAGCGCGATGGGATTCTTTGGACCCCAAGCGCAGTGTTATAAGGGGGTTGAGCTGTACTACGATAGACAGAAAACCTTGGTGCTACATCCAATATGATAAATAATACAGTTAAATACTGTACTTATCTGTTTTTCTTTTCATAAGTGAGGGCATTTAGTTCAATTCTTTGGCCAAAACATTTTAAGCTTGCAAACCGCACCACGGTATCCCCTCTTTTGCAAGTCCTAACACGACAGCACTCGCAAAAGGCCCTTGGGTTCTGAGCTTACAGGGGCCGTGTGTGATAGGCTGCTATCTATGCCACACTTCCACGGGCAAGTAGGAAGCCGCCATGTCAGCAAAGCAGGACACTGCAGATTACTATTAAATGATCCTGATGGACTTTTTCATTTTTTACTGGCGCACACAGGCAAATATGTCAGAAATACTGGGTCCACAGAGCTAAGAATAGCGGTTTGGTAGTCCAACTCTGGGTGCCCCCATCTTAGGTTCTGTTAAAACAAACAAATACAAGGATTGCTGCTTTAAAACATGCCATATTTATTATTTTGTACATTGTAACATTACCGTTAAATGCAAAGTACACTTTTTTGTAATTCTCCTCAGAATGTGTAACATTTGTAAACTCACTCTGTTTTTCATCTTCAGGGCAATGTTTACAGGCGGGATGAGGGAAGCCAGTCAAGATATTATTGAATTAAAGGGTTTATCTTCAAAAGGACTTGGACACATTATTGACTTTGCTTATAGTGCGGAAGTCACTCTTGACCTGGACTGCATTCATGATGTCTTGGGAGCTGCAGTTTTTCTTCAAATGGTACCCGTTGTGGAGCTCTGTGAGGAGTTCCTAAAATCTGCCATGAGTGTTGAAACCTGTTTGAATATTGGACAAATGGCTACAACCTTTAACCTGGCATCTTTGAAGGAGTCGGTGGATTTATTCACATTCAAACACTTCCTTAAAATTTCTGAAGAAGACGACTTCCTTCATTTACCTTTGGAGAGACTTGTTTTCTTCCTTCAAAGCAGCAGGCTGAAAAACTGTAGTGAAATAAATTTATTTCATGCAGCAATTCGTTGGCTACAATTTGATCATTCACGTCGGGCCATTGCTAGTCAAGTTCTTTGCCATATTCGCTTTCCACTGATGGAGTCATCGGAATTGGTGGACAGTGTTCAGACTGTAGATATAATGGTAGAGGATGTTTTATGCCGACAGTTTCTTCTCGAGGCTTTTAATTACCAAATTCTGCCATTCCGGCAGCACGAAATGCAATCTCCTAGGACTATAATTAGGTCTGATGTCTCCTCTCTTATAACATTTGGTGGTACACCTTACACAGATAACGACAGAACCGTAAGCAGCAAAGTATATTACTTACCAGACATAAGTGCTCGTCAGTTCAAGGAACTCCATGCAATTGAGGTTGGCTGCAGCCACGCTTGTGTCGCAGTGCTGGATAATTTTGTTTACATAGTAGGAGGGCAGCATTTGCAGTACAGAAGTGGTGAAGGAGCTGTAGATGTCTGTTTCCGCTATGATCCCCATTTAAATAAGTGGCTTCGTATCCAAGCCATGCAAGAGAGCAGAATTCAGTTCCAGCTGAATGTCTTGTATGGCATGTTGTATGCTACCGGAGGACGAAATAGATCAGGCAGTTTAGCATCTGTGGAAAGATATTGTCCCCACAAAAATGAATGGACCCATGTTTGTTCTCTTAAGCGCAGGACATGGGGGCATGCTGGTGCTACATTTGGAGGTAAACTCTATATATCTGGTGGTTACGGAGTATCTGTCGAAGATAAAAAAGCCCTACATTGTTATGATTCTTCTCTAGACCAGTGGGAGTTCAAAACTTCAATGAATGAACCAAGAGTCCTCCATGCAATGGTTGGGGCAAATAACAGAATGTATGCACTCGGTGGGCGGATGGACCATGTCGACCGTTGTTTTGATGTGTTGGCTGTTGAGTATTATGTACCAGAGACTGACGTATGGACAACAGTGAGCCCAATGAGAGCTGGGCAGTCTGAAGCAGGCTGCTGTCTACTAGATAAGAAGATTTATATTGTAGGTGGCTACAACTGGCATTTAAACAATGTGACTAGTCTTGTCCAAGTGTACAATGTCGAAAGTGATGAGTGGGAAAGAGACTTGCACTTTCCCGAGTCATTTGCTGGAATAGCATGTGCGCCTGTTATTCTGCCACAGGTTGCAACTCCGAGGTAATCAAACATGAGATTGTCCTCTATGGACCTACACCTCCATGTGCATATTATTTTATTTTTTTTATTTTTTTTACTTCACAATATTGCACATGGAATAGAAGAGCAAACATTGATTTGAATGTGAATTTTGTTTTACATGCAAAAAAGAAAGAATTATGCATAATGTACGTACAAGCAGTGGATGTTTGTCTCGCATACAAGGCCTTTCTTATAAATGTTTGTGTATACCGTTAAATATTTCATCTCCGAGAAAAGCAATAAGGGACATGGGATGTATAGGTGAAAATCGTTTTAGCACACATCTGTTTTCCAGTAGGTAAATGTTCTTTGCACATAACTATCTACCTCTTGTCAAATAGGATGTGATGTCTTCCTGCATGATTTTTACTACATCTCCAGGGCAGTACTGTGACTTTTTTACTTTACAATAATATATACTGGGTATATAAAGGTGCGATGAAGGAGATATTGGTGCGATGAAGGTGCGATGTGGAGTATTGGACTTAATAGATCTATGATGTTTCGAGCGGAGTATAAAATCGCTAGAACATGCACTTTTTATGTCTCTGGATCCAGGATGACCAGGAGTGGCGTTCATTTAAAGAAAGAATGAACACCATTGTACCAATTTTTAATGCTAGTTAGTGGCGTCTCTAAAGTCATATGGAAAATTACATTACTTCCTACCTCTAAATCACAGGGTTATTTCTGATAGAGAAATATTTCTAATAAATTAGTACAAAATCTGTATAATTACCATGTAATGCAATATCTACCCCTGTCAACCATTTTGATGTGGTCATATTCAAACATTCTCTCTCAATTTTTGTTGGGGGGGTTATTTATTAAACTCAGATAGTGCAAATTGGGGCACTGTTATAGGGAAACTCCCACTGAATGTGTCTGTTTGCAGAAAGTGACCAAGCTTTCAGTGCGTCAAAAGTTTAGACTACCAATGTCCATGAACCTAGGTACACTTGGCAGTGAGACTGAAGGGGCAAATTTAATAGACCCAAGGTCATTCAATCCTATACTACAAACCCGTGCTGAAATCCATGAAGGTTGTGAGATTTAAAAGAGGTATTGGTTCTTTTCTGTGTTGCTGTGAATAAAGAATATATATATATGTCATTTCCCAGAATCCCTTGCTGCAGTGGAAGTGATGTGTGCTGGGCGATAATGGTGAAAGACAGGGTTGCAGACCTGTCTAAGACATGCAAATGAACATACAGTAATATTTCCATTTGCTATATGCTTTACTGTGGAGGGTTTTTGTCCCTTTTTTAACCACCATAACCTTAATAAGTGTGGTTATTAATAATACCACACTTATTAAGGTTATGGTGGTTAAAAAAGGGACAAAAACCCTCCACAGTAAAGCATATAGCAAATGGAAATATTACTGTATGTTCATTTGCATGTCTTAGACAGGTCTGCAACCCTGTCTTTCACCATTATCGCCCAGCACACAGCACTTCCACTGCAGCAAGGGATTCTGGGAAATGACATGCAAATGAGCACACAGTGCCACCATTTGTCTCAAGCTCATATTACATGAGCAACCCTTAAGCAGGACTTCAGATGTTAACCCTTGCAAAATTGTAACCATAAAGGTGTTTTTGTATTCCTTAATTTATTACAACAGAAAAAAAGTCTTGATGTCTGAATATCACTATTTTTTCCATACATGAAGGTCATGTCATCCATAAGCACAATATCCCAGATTTGATTTAAAGTAGGATCCAATGGCAGGGAGGGCTCAACTCCAGTCTTCAAGCCCCCCCAACAGGTCAGGTTTTCAGGATATTCCAGCGTCAGCACGTGGCTTAATCAAAGGCTTAGTCGAACGGGAGGGGGTGGGGTCTTGAGTACTGGAGTTGAACACCCCTGCCTTGGGCTGTCCATGCTGCCGCAGACATTCATCATGCCCATAGACCACGCGCGACAGCAGGAGGGGTCGTGCGTTGCACGCGAAATCAGTTGAAACTGATTTATCGGCGCTAAGGGTAGGTCATGTGAGCGAACCAGCTCTGTGACCCCTGCCCCCCCCCCCCCACGGCGCATCTAGCATGGCTAAAAAACGCACCTGCTTCACATGGGTGACGTCACACAGGCGCACGCCTCCACTAGGGCGAAACCTTTATGGAACCAGCCTTAAGCAGCAATTCCCTCTTCTCACTATATTATATATATATAATTTTTTTTTTTTTTTAATTCTCATTTATTTTTACCTTTAAACTGTATGATGCTGTTTTTAGTAATCCCACTTTTTAAATTCTGCAGTTGACTTCTAGAGTTGGCAATTGCTGAAAATGTACTTCTCTATAACAGGGGTCCTCAAGCCCCCCCAACAGATCAGGTTTTTTGGGATATCCCAGCTTCAGCACAGATAGCTCAGTCATTAACTGAGACTCTGAGACACCTGTGCCTAAGCTGGGGAATATGGGGTAAATGAGACTCCTGCTCTATGACAGGACGTTGCAGGTGAATACCTAGCCCAAAAATATTTGAAAAAAATTCAAATTTACAAGTTCATCTGTCATGTTCCTATCAGGTTATATTTGAGGGGGAACTGTTGCTTTAACGTTGCATTATTACCATTTGATTAATGTAAAAACAAGGGAAATGTATGTCGAATAATTTATTAAGGTGTCTGGGTTGATTTTATATTATATTTAATATGGTAATTTAAACAAATATCACATTTTAAAAATAATTGTAAAAAATTGTTGTACCTGATTTTGTGTTTCATGTACAGTACAACAAAAGTATGGTACTTTTTAAATTTAGCCTTTCCAGATTAAAATATCATAAATGATCAGACTCTGAATCATCCAGTTTGGTGAAGTCACACAATACATAATATCAAACCTAGTTTCTATAGGAGTTGGGATGGGACTACAAGGGCAAAAGTAAGAGATGCCAATGCATCTCTCCCCGGATCTCTAGCTTTCTTACAATCAATGCTGCTCAAATAAAGAAGTTCAAAGACAATTGCCCATTTCTTATCTCTATTTTCTATTGAACACTCTGCATAAAGCCTGCAATCAAATATCTTGACCTCTTTTTATATTTCATAAGGCAGACTGTCCGGTAGAAGCATTCTGGGCAAGATTGGTGAATAATAACGACTTCTATTAAAATACCTTGCGCCTTCTCCACACCACGTCGTCTGATGGTGTCATCCAGATTTGTACTGCATTTACCAGCAACTGTAAGACCCCTTTTGGACACTCCGTGTATACAGCAGTAGGCGAAAGGCATGCTGTGGTGCCACAAGACATGGTGCAGTCTGGACCACCAGTTAATAGATCTTTCCCAATGTGTGGTGAGTTAACATCTGTCATAACACATGAACACATTCACTAAGTGGGCATCAGAGCTCAGTCCTGATATTGTCTTGTATGGCAGTTAATGCCTGATCAAGCTATAATGGCCCTTAGATCTTTCTCTGTGCTCATGACCGCCCTGAGATCTTAAGGTATGATCAGGGACAATATGCATGTGGTCTACCAACAACCATTGGATGGTGCACTTATCGGCACTTTAGCAGTTTAATGAATAATCCCCTTTTAGTAAAACTGATATCTGGGTTCTGAGTCACATAACACATTTGTACTGTAGATGTTCCACACAAGTTTAATGCAGTAGCAAAGGAATCCCCCAAGAGAACGGCACACCCTGTAAAAATTAGGCCAACGCTTGATGGATATGTGAATAGAAGGTTCTCTGAAGCAGTATTCAACTATAGGCAGTAGTTCTCGAGATACTTACCGGTGGCGTTGCCAGTATTACTGACCAATGTTATCAGGTGCTTTAAATGGCCATCCAATGGGAAGCCAAAGCTGAGTAATAAAATGAGTAGGAGAGAATTGCTGTTTTAATACAATAGTAAAGATAAGGGTGGACACTTTCTCTAGTGTTGTTTTTGGTTCCAAAAGAATGTGTTTTAGATTTGTAAAAGACAATGGAGAAAGCTAAGCAGGAACTTAATTTGGGCAAACTTTTTTTTAAACTTTTTGTCTTTCATTCCCAAACTCCAGCTTACCCAGTTTATAAACAAAAGACAAAAATAAAACTAATCAGAGGATGATCCCCTCAGGTTTTGGCTAAAATTTTGCTCGTATTCTTACATGTGTTTCTTCATTCAGCTCTAACGTCCTGTTGAGCTTTTTGAAGTTCCCAAAAAGTTTGGATTTGCTGATTCTTTAAAAAAAAGGTACATAATTTTTATTATGTTGTATAAAAGGCACCATTAACACCCTGGCCCCTACTAAAACTAATCTTGCACTGATAAATATATGACTGCTTGGGAGAAAGACCTAAATACCAATCTAGAACTCTCTCCAAAAACTCATCCTGTGTTGTGATCAAAGAAAACCTCTATAAACTAATATATAGATGGTACCTGACCCCCACTCGGTTGCACTCCTTTCTCCCAGGTGTCTCTCCACTGTGGCAATACGGGCACTGTACTGCATACTGTATATTGTGGTTATGTCCTAAAATTCATCGAATATGGAAAGCAGTGGGCGCGCTAATAAATGGTATCCTGCAGGTCAACATTCCTCATGACCCATTATATATATACTACTAGGGTAACAACTGGAATACAAACAAATTCAAAATCATCTCACAAAATCTCAATGCCACCAGATAGACTATTGCCAAGAACTGGAAGCAGACCATTTTCCCCCTTCCTCCATCAGGTAAATAACAAAATGAGGTACTGTATATAGTGTATGGAAAATCTCACTGCCTACCTCAATGATTCCACTTCATGATTCTCAAAGACCGGGGCGCCTTGGTTCCTACATGCTGGAATATCCCCATACTTGGACTAAACGATAGTTTGGATGCTATGATTTTTAATATGTTGGATGTGATACATTTCGCAATATCTATGTACTAATGCTCTACCCCCTCCCCTGCCTTTGACCTGCCCTAAATGTATAGATATACCCCATTTTTCTTATCCTGTACTCCCTAGCAAATGTGCAAAATTTTAAATAAAATACAACAAAAAAAGGTACCATCAAATGAAATGGGGAATATGTGTGTGTGTATATGTATATATATATATATATATAAAAATAGAAAAAACTGCTGCGCTAGCTGGAATACCAGACAACAACAAATGAACACTGTTAATTTAGCAGAGGGATACCCTAATTCCTAAATAAAGAACCTACTATAAAAGACAAAACAACAATATACAAGTACCATAAACAGGGGAAGGGAATATGGGGAGGGAAAGGAAAGGGAAGGGAAATGAGGAGGGGGAGAGGGAATAGGGATGGAAAAGGGGGGGAGGGAGAGGGAGGGGAAAAGAAAATTGAATCAAGCCCCAAAAAAGAGAATAAAAATGATAAAATATGATGAATTGTGAAAGTGTCCGTAGTCAACTGCTGGGTGTCGCTGCCGGTCCTCAGGAAAAACCACCTTCCTCTGGATCTATAGAACAAAAAGAAGACAGCGCGGCTCCCATAGCATAATACTGTATTTTAATAATAATAATATGTGCTGATAGATCACAGACACTTACATTTATCAAGATAAAAATAAGACATTGTTGTCAAGTCTTTACAATCACCCGATGGAGCCTCCGTAGATGGATGTTGTCGGTGAGATCGATCACACTCCTGCCGTGGAAACCAGGAAGATGCGCGCGCAGCCAGTCTCCCCCTGGCAGTGAGATCCCGCGAGAGTAAGTAACCACCGCACCACAGGATGCTGACAGGGCAGTCGAGCTCCCTGCACCGATGCTACATGCAAAGTATAACTGGACTCGCTCCAAACCGGGCAGATCAATATAAAGTTCAGAAATAGATGGAGATAATAATAATGTCCAATGCTAGCTCCTTCCCTACGTGTTTCGTCGCGATATGCGACTTCCTCAGGGGATAGAGCTTTGCTGACAAAGAGCCATATATAAGCCAGTGTTAGATGAAAAACATTAAAAACACCTGAATGTTAATTGATTGCTACAATAGTTAACTTCTTAAGGGCTGGATAGGGGAGGGATGAGGAATAAAACATGAGGGAAATGCAAAGTGAATACATGAAACATGAAACATAAACAACCAAAACAGAAAATGTATATCAAAATAGAGAATAAAAGATATATGTATAATATGTGTTACATTATATAGTAATGCTGCCAACCAAAAGTAATAATGATGCTAATGCTAATATATGGTACATACTATTAAATATGCGATATAAAATAATAACAACTTAAAATATGAGATGCGACCTAGCAGTTGTAGAGAACACACACATATATATATATATATATAGAAGCATCCATAAAAAATGTATACATACATGTATGCATATATACATATGCCAAAACCACATATTCATTCAACACTATAGTATGCCACAAATCTAACATTGAAAAATGGAGCGGTCTCGCGGGATCTCACTGCCAGGAGGAAACTGGGTGTGCGCGCATCTTCCTGGTTTCCACGGCAGGAGTGTGATAGATCTCGCCGACGATATCCATGTACGGACGCTCCATCCGGTGATTGTAAAGACTTGATAACACTGTCTTATTTTTATCTTGCTAAATGTAAGTGTCCGTGATCTATCTGCACGTACATGTTTATTATTAAAATACAGTATTATGCTATGGGAGCCGCGCTGTCTGTCCGGGACTGTTAGAACACGGTCTTTTAGGGTAGGTTAAATGACGAGGCGTCACGTGCTGTTCCTTTAAGCAGGCTATGCCTGGTTTATTCAGTCCCGGGCACTGAGACTGCCACAGTGCATACAACAGAAACACAAGCAAAACAAAAACCTGCTCACCTGAGCAATAACTTAACTTAGGTTTTCCCTGACTCAGGGTAGAAGTGGCTTTTCCACTTCCAACAACAAAATAAGGTACTTTGCAGTTTTAGACAAAAAAGAGCAGAATGATTTAACCTGTTTGGGGAGAGGCTTTTCCCCTCTCTGCTTCCAGCAGACTTCCTGCCTCCAGGCTCTTGGGGGAGAGTGAAGAGGAACCAGGAAATCAGTCTTAAATTACTGATTTCTAATTAGCAGGACAGGTGACAGAAATCAGGCAGCAGACAAACTCTGGTTTGGATCCCTCATCCCTCAGTTCCAGCACTTGCCAAATTGTGGGATGGAGTGCATGTATTATGAGGCTGCACTTCCAGCCTAAACAGGATAGAAACTGTTCAGTATCCTGGTAGCCCTATATATGGAATTTATTACCATGCCCTGGTTTCTGTCACATATCCCCCCCCCCCAGCTCAGACCTCGAGGGATGAGCGACCATGGATATTAGGGAGTGCATCCTTGACAACCCATCAGCATTGCCATGTTTGTGCCCTGACCTGTGTTCCACAGTAAATGTAAAGGGTTGTAGGTTTAGGAACCACCTGGTCACTCTAGCATTCTTCTCTCTGTTTTGACACATGCAGGTGAGGGGTGCATGATCTGTGACCAACCGGAATTTTCTCCCCAACAGATAGTATTTGAGCGTCTCTACAGACCACTTTATTGCGAGACACTCTTTCTCGACTATGGAGTAATTTTTCTCCTGGGGATTTAGTTTCCTACTTAAATAAAGGATGGGGTGCTCCTCACCTTGAGACTCCTGGGAGAGTACAGCCCCCAGCCCTACCTCAGATGCGTCGGTTTGGACTAAAAACTCTTTAGAGAAGTCAGGTGTGACCAACACTGAACAGGATAGAAACTGTTCAGTATCCTGGGAGCCCTATATATGGAATTTATTACCATCCCCTGGTTTCTGTCACTATATATATAAGAAAAACAAAACAGAGAGCGCACGCCCCATAGTGTAACACTGTAACATTTAATGTAGGGAAGAATGGGTGGGGAGATTAAAAACACTCACAATGTGTAAGTTAAAATTAAGCAGTATGTGATTAATAATCACCACCAAGGCAGGTCCAAACCACAGCAAATAAGGAGTCCAAGAACAGCTGGAATCAGTCTCCATACTGATCAACATACTGGGATAGGCCGGACGTCATCGACTTGATCCCCGAGATGATAGGTCTCCCAGGGGGGTCCACCAGAGACTTGTGGACCTTGGGC
This sequence comes from Ascaphus truei, assembly GCF_040206685.1. NCBI lineage: Eukaryota > Metazoa > Chordata > Amphibia > Anura > Ascaphidae > Ascaphus > Ascaphus truei. The sequence continues at coordinate 25,377,705 of NC_134490.1, forward strand.
AAATGATAAAATATGGGGGTGTGGGGGTGATCAGAATATAGAAATTTGAATTCAAATTTAGTGAGAATACCCTCCTCCAAGGCTGAAAGCAAATGTTGTTTCAGCAACACCTGATACTGTGATGTGGGATCATCTGGCAGGGGAATATAGGAGGCAGAGTCACCCAATAGTCGTCCGGCCTCCAATAAATAGGCCGATCTATCCTGGATGACTATGCCCCCACCCTTGTCAGCCTGTCTGATAACAATGTCCCTGTTTTCCTTCAAATCACATAGTGCCTCTAGTTCACCTTTAGATAGGTTTTTATTAAATCTAAATGGTTTACTGCACAGTGTCTCAAAATCTTTAAGTACCAAGTTGTAAAAAGCATCAATGTACCTTCCCTTTGATTGGTAGGGAAAGAACAGTGACTTTGGCCTAAATGGGGAATGCATGATAGTTGCCCCATCATCCAATTCAATATCTAATGGTTGCGTTGAATGTACAATAGTGTCAAATTTGTCAAAAGCATTGCTGAAGGAACCCTATGTCCCCTCTGACTCAATCAACAGGTCAGTGAGAGCATCTAGACAGACCTCCTCCTGAGTACTAATACCAAAAGTGGATCTTGCTATCTTTTTATTATTATCCTGTATGTTAAAATGGCGTTTAAGCGTAAGTTTACAGATAAAGCTGTTCAGATCCACAAATAATTGGAAGGCATTAGGGCCCGTATTTGGTGCAAAGGAGAGTCCCTTTTCCAGAAGCAGTGATTGATATATTGATAATTGAAAGGTTGAGAGATTAAAAATCCCACTGCTCTTAGTTCATCTACCAATCAAGATTGAGACCCTCCAGTATTTATACATTGCCATTCTTGTGTAGGGACATTCCCTTTGATAAAGTTGCATTTGTTGCGACGAAACGCGTCAGGGACGTACCTTGCGACATTACGCCATCACGTTGTGTGTATCCTTTACGGCCGAGGAGCACATGGAGTTATAGTAAGGCGAGCTCTGATACCAGATTGATTTGGAGGATTTCGATTGAACCGGAGAGACGTGCTGTTTGGGAGACTGATTCCAGCTGTTCTTGGACTCCTTATTTGCTGTGGTTTGGACCTGCCTGGTGGTGATTATTAATCACATACTGCTTAATTTTAACTTACACATTGTGAGTGTTTTTAATCTCCCCACCCATTCTTCCCTACATTAAATGTTACAGTGTCACACTATGGGGCGTGCGCTCTTTGTTTTGTTTTTCTTATAGATTTTGCTGTGGAACTGGTTATTCCATGTGAGAGCTGCCGTGGGCCCCTGGATTCTGTACATCGTCCTGGTGCTACCTGTCAGGACTCATTTTAGGGTTTGGACATTGGACTTTGATTTTGTTATGTTATGTTCATTTTAGTATATTATTGTTAATAGATAATTAATTATTTTATATTAGGGTGTTTTAATGTTTAATGTTTAGTATCATTTATTGTTATTTGCATTTATATTTGTATACCTTTTGGCGCTACTTTCTTTTCCTTTTTTGTATATATATATATATATATATATATATATATATATATATATATATCCAAAGAGAATGACCTAGGCGCAAATGGAGACAAGAAAAAACAAACATAGGGTAGTATGTTCTAACAAATAAACCGCCAGAAGGTATGATATGCACTTACAGCGTATAGGATATTATCAAGCCTTGTATCCACTCTGGGATCTGGAACAATTAAATGATGAATCTGGAACAGCTGGTTATCCACAGCAATTGCAATCTCGAGCAAAGATACCCATGCAGGAAGAGAGATAGAACACAAATAGCGTAACACAGTTTATTAAAATTATTAATAAAAAGACTATAAGTAAAAGACTCACACTCTGTGAGATACAGTATCATAAAACTTTTGAGAATTCTGAGCATCTCACACTCATATGAAAAGGGTAGTAACACTATGCAGATTTCTTCAACAGTCCTTAGTCTGTAGATTTGTAACCAATAGGGAAATGAGTCCAGGTTATAAATAGCACACACACTAAGTGTCTCTACTGTTTCACACAGTCTCCTTGTGTGAGCTGCCTCTTTCTGTGGTTATCAACCTACATATGTCTCTTTCACTGCACCTGCTGTGCATATAGTACTCACGGTACTTAGAGGTAGGTGCTGTCCGGTTTCACAAATAGAGAGTTCTTTCTGTTTTCCCACGAAGAGTTCTCAATCTTCCTCCGGTCACCCACGTCTCCTGGGGACGTCTCCTGGCCCCTGACGAAGCCTAACGGAGAAACGCGTAGGGCGTGGTTTACAGACAGTGAACACAGTGTATTCAGCAGGAGTAACAGCAGACAGCAGCCAAGAGGTGCCTGGTGGCCGTTTGTCCCATTATTTGCCTGCAGGAAGATTAGCAGCGCAGAGGATTGAGGCCCCGCTCCCACAGCCCACCGGACGAACTCTCGCGAGAGGGAGTGACGTCACCGCGTCGTCACGTGGCACGGAGCGTCCCCAGGAGACGTGGGTGACCGGAGGAAGATTGAGAACTCTTCGTGGGAAAACAGAAAGAACTCTCTATTTGTGAAACCGGACAGCACCTACCTCTAAGTACCGTGAGTACTATATGCACAGCAGGTGCAGTGAAAGAGACATATGTAGGTTGATAACCACAGAAAGAGGCAGCTCACACAAGGAGACTGTGTGAAACAGTAGAGACACTTAGTGTGTGTGCTATTTATAACCTGGACTCATTTCCCTATTGGTTACAAATCTACAGACTAAGGACTGTTGAAGAAATCTGCATAGTGTTACTACCCTTTTCATATGAGTGTGAGATGCTCAGAATTCTCAAAAGTTTTATGATATCTCACAGAGTGTGAGTCTTTTACTTATAGTCTTTTTATTAATAATTTTAATAAACTGTGTTACGCTATTTGTGTTCTATCTCTCTTCCTGCATGGGTATCTTTGCTCGAGATTGCAATTGCTGTGGATAACCAGCTGTTCCAGATTCATCATTTAATTGTTCCAGATCCCAGAGTGGATACAAGGCTTGATAATATCCTATACGCTGTAAGTGCATATCATACCTTCTGGCGGTTTATTTGTTAGAACATACTACCCTATGTTTGTTTTTTCTTGTCTCCATTTGCGCCTAGGTCATTCTCTTTGGAAATTTTCGTTACCAGCCCGTGGAGCGGTAGACCTTTTGGCTGCAGACTGAGTCAGGGAAAGTTAGACTGTAAGGGTGTATACCCTCCATTACATGTGGTAATTATTGTATTTACTAATTTCAGTGTGGTTGCGCTCATTGTATTTCTGTCTTTTATATATATATATATATATATATATATATATATATATATATATATATATATAATTACACACAAATATGTTCCATTTTGTTTAACAGATAGTAGATGCATATGGTCATTTTGTGAAATGCTGGGAAATTATATTCAGTTAAGCACATCTATCTGACACTCCTTAATATTCATTTGGAAAGAATTGGCAACAGGAATATAATCATAATAATTCCTTTTTCCATTTGCTCTGTTAGATCAGGTTATCAGTGCTTTTCTCCCAGGCACATTCTCTGAGTAATTGGGTTTTTGTGATTAAAACCATGGATAGCTGACAATCCATGCGGCAACTAAATATTATGCAGCAATTTTCTTTTAAGGAATGATTATTTAAACTGTTTCTGTACTTGTCTTACAAGTGATAGCGTATGTAGATTAAAATGAGATTTCCTCTGTCCAAAGGAGTGTGCAATGCATTATAGGCCCCAATGGAAGTGAATGGGTTAAATCAATGGATTTGCATTTTAAACCTATCCAGTGTGGCCTCCTGCACCACTATGCCACTCAATTATAGAATTGTCCACTAGTATTAAAGCCTGGTGGGGACTTTAAATCTACTTCCTTGGTAGGGGAGAGAGGATATTCCATGGGGAGGGCATTTCATTACTTGGATGTGACCTGGACAGATGTTTTTTAATCTTCCTTAGGTTGTAGAAATGACCCACAGTATTCATTTATGGATTAAATGTGTTTAAATCAGGTTGGGAGGGTGAGGGGAAGTGTGTGTGTGTGTGTGTGTGTGTGTGTGTGTGTGTGTGTGTGTGTGTGTGTGTGTGTGTGTGTGTGTGTGTGTGTGTGTGTGTGTGTGTGTGTGTGTGTGTGTGTGTGTGTGTGTGTGTGTGTGTGTGTGTGTGTGTGTCTGATTTATTTGTAAACTAAGGTGCTTTATAACCCATTTGATGCCACCACCTCTGAATTTAAAATTGTCAATTGAAGTTTTGTGTAAAAGTGAAAATTCTAGGTATAAAACCAATAAATGTAGGCTCATTTTAGCTGCTTCAATGTATGGTCTCAACAGTCTAATTAGTGTTGAGCAAGTATTATTGCCCTTTATAGCAACTACAAATGTCACTGGTTATGGAAATATCTGTTGGATAATTAAAGCCCAAGTCGTTCATACCATTGCATTATTCATTAGATACATGTTAAATGCGGAGCATTTGAACTGGTTTTGTTAACGCCTTTGCTTGTGTTACGAGTTTGAGATCATCACTGTGATTCACTGTTCAGTTCCTTTCTAGCTCCGAGGATCACAGTATTTGATAGGCGACCAGTGCTTTTAACTCCTTTGTCAACCACATGAAATTATTTCTTGACATATTTGCTTCTACAATGGCCAATATGGAAGTAATAGGGTTAATGGTAAACTGCTCTTTTTAAATTAGAATGGTAACATGTGGAACAATACATTTGCGTATTTAAAATGGATATCTCTAGCCATTTTTTCTCCCTTCTATAAAAGCTACTTCAAATGGAACGAGGCACGTTGAATCACTCTGGCTCCTGCTTCTTTTGCACCAGTACAAACATGGTGGCCCAAGTGGTTCTTTTCCATAAGACACCTTTCGCTGCTACCGTACAAGACACCTTATGGCCCATTGAAGTTAATAGGCTGTGAAGTACTTTTCATCTAAATATAAAGAGAGCACAAACGCCATTGGGTCGTATTTATACTTGAGAGAGAGTTGTACACTCAAATATATGAGGGGGGAAATGCAGTGAAGATGTGCAAGCTGTTCTTGTCGCCTTTCCCCCAATACGCTGACTCTCCATCGCATTGGGACCACCCACTCTGCTGCCATTTCTCTGCAGTGCTAGCCAGTTGTGAACAGTCCTATGATCAGTGTATTTGAACAGGAGATAAGTAGATATCTATAAGTCCCCCAAAATAGAGCCAAAGAAATATAACATGTTGATTGGAGTTCAAATCAGTTTGTAAATATGCATAACTTCTTGAGTCAATGATCCCTTATACCATGAGTGCGCAAAGTTTTTTTGTGTACGCCCCCCTGCCTGGGAGTCCCAGCGTTCGCACCCCCCCCCCCTCACTTAGAACCCGGCGTCAAATGACGTCGCGGGTCGTGACGTCATGTCACATGACCCCGCAGCATCATTTGATGCGCATTGTTATGGCAACGTGTCACAGCACATGACCTCACTGCGTCATTTGATGCCGCGTTGCCATGGCGATGCGTTGCCGAAGAGGAGCTGGCAGCAGGTAAGGGACGTTGCAAAGGCCTCACGCTTCCCCAAGCATTTAATTTAAATGCCTTGGGGAACGGCGCGGGCCCTCTGTGATCACCGCGCCCCCCAGTTTGCGCACCGCTGCCTTATATAATCACTCAAAATTTTGTAGATGCCACACAATTGGCTTGACTCTAAGTGGGATTTATGGTTAATAAGGAGAAACATAGCCAGTAAAGCCAATTTAACCTGTTCACCACACTTATTAGAGATACTACTTAGAGTGTAACAGAAGTAAAGGATCAAAACAAGTGACTTGAAAGCATGCCTCCAAAATTGGATAGTACTCACTGATTATAGTTGTCAGCTCCAGGGCATGTATCTAACGTATTTAAATGATAGCAGTATAATCCACAGTGGGAAGACGCGGTGCACAGCATGCAGGGGAAGAAAATGGAGTTCAGCACAGCCAAAAATAGTTAAAAACGATTTATTGGATGGGTGACATGGGAGACATCAAAAATAGATGGGCTAGGGAAAAGAACTCTGATGCGTTTCGGGCTTGGCTTGCCCTTTGTCAAAGAGTATTCTATATTCTGTTTAACAAAGGGCAAGTCAAGCCCGAAACGCGTCCGAGTTCTTTTCCCTAGCCCATCTATTTTTGATGTCTCTTATGTCACCCATCAAATAAATCATTTTTAACTATGTTTGGCTGCGTGGTGCACTGCGTCTTCCCGTTGTGGGTTCTCTCTTTTTATACAGAGTGTCACGTATGGCACACCTGTGAGCATGTGACATGCATACAGGACGAGGGTTAATACACAGCTTGCAAGCTGTCCCACTTTTCACATTCGCAAAGGTCCCTCAAATGAACAATATCCCCCTCTCTCTGTGTCCCCATATATCATCTGTCATGAACAGCACACATGTGGGCACGTGAATTAGATATGCAACCAGGGTTAATATACATGGCTACTCTGGCCAGCTCACCTTCCTCCTGCGCAAGGTACTTTCAATGAGTTAATATTAACCCCTTACTCAATTGTAATCAGATCTATCCACTGTCACCACCCAAGAAATATGAAAAATATGTAATTTATCTGCCAGGGTCTCCAGTTCCTGTTATTATAGAAAAAACTATGCACTTAATATACAAATATCTGTTGTACATAGCAAAATGTGTCCAACAATGTAAATACTCTCTCCAGAGAGTGCAACAGTTTATTCAGAGCTCGGAAGCATCACTTATTAAATGTTTTAATATATATAAAAATATAGTGTTTCGATTAAAAAAGACTTCTACCAAACGACGTTTAAGCTTTTTGCCTCAATATATAAACACACTAATAACTTCCCTTCTCTAGTACCTAGATACACGTGAGTCACATCAATAGATTCAGACGGTCATGACGGACGCAAGGAGACTAAGTATGATCGTCTTGCCCCTAATTTTGACAAATTGATATCTGTCCCTTATTACCTGCTAGACCTCGTGTCTGGCCTCATTGCATGCCACTCTTTGTCATGATTACAGATATGTAACTCTTAGTATGTGCAGTAGATGTCACATGATATTCTCATTTTTAATAAAGTCCTCGAATGAGGGCATAATCTGTGTGTCACCTCTCTGGAATGCACCAGCGTTTAGTTTTCTTTGAGGCTGACAAGTAGTCTCTGGTTATCTTTTATGACTTTCTAAACAACACGTCACTTTTAGTGGGCCATCGTGATAGACCCCCCAATTAAGTCCTCTTTGACGACCAGCACAGACCCAGGAAAATTCTTGTCCTGTCATAAACCCAATATATTGTATTTTTAAACCCAAACTATAGCTACATTACCCCCTGAAGCCCCAGATTGATTAAAATACATAATACAAATGCAGCCACCAGTATTAGATCACTTGCATGGGTAAAAACTAAGGTATCTCACAGTAAATGCCTTAACATGCTTCAACTTTTCTGTGAGATTCCTAATGGCCCATCAGATTAACACAGAAGGGGTCCCTGCAGTCCCATTCAGTTTGAATGGGACTGCAGGGACCCCCCGCTGTGTTAATCTGATGGGCCTTTAGGAATCTCACAGAAATGTTTAGGCATTTACTGTGAGATTGCCCCAGATTTTTCAAGGCAAGTTATCTAATTCTGGTGGCTGCATCTGTACCTCATAATATCACAACACAGAGGTGCTTCCACCACACGGACGCTGTAATGTTCCATTGCCCTGGAGCCATTTACCTACTCTGCTGCCACTTCTCTGCACTATTGGCTAGATGGAGGTTTACCCTCAGCTGGCTAACAGTGCAGGGAGATTCTATGCTATTTTCTAATTCACATTTTTTTTTATTTAAGGTTTTTTTTGAGCACATGTATGTGTAATAAAGATATACATCTCTATATCTGTCCCTGGTCCTTTTACCTCACAGCGGAGACGAGCGGGTGCCGCAGCCAAGACGTGCCAATGCCCGGTATGCAGGGAGGTTGTAGGGCCGTCGGGTGCTGCCGGAGCTCCGGGACAGTCAAGGGATACAGGCGCGGCTATCTTGTTTTTCGCGCATGCGCAGCGGCGGCCATCTCATCTCATGCCATGCTCCGTGAGGGAACTACACCTCCCAGAATGCTCTGGAAGAATGGGCACATGGCGCGAAACAGCCAATAGGGCTGCAGCAACCCCCCAAAGAACATTTGGTGGGCTGAGACCGCGCACTGTCAGAGCTGGGAGACAGAGAGGTAAGGTAGTGTCTCAGGAGCCTGTGGCTCTCCCATACGTTTGTGGGTGCTACAGGGACCGAACCATCAGACACTGCCCCTGTAGTTGTATAGTGTCAGGGAAACAGCAAGATGCCGCGCAGTAATTGCGGCCTGTGGTCTGGGACCAGACCCCCACCGCAAGACAAAGAGACTATCTTCATGGTGGGACACTCCAGCGGGAGGCCACCCCACGTAGAGGCGGACACCATCGCCGACGGCATGGGACCAGGCAGGCCCCTTTCGTCAGTTGGTGCTACTGGGTGCTGGAGCACCTGGCAGGTATCACACTCCAACAAGTGCACCAACGATAACACACTTACTGTGGGCAGCGCTGTCACACACACAGGGTGGGAGTGACAATTGTGGGCTGGACACTGGGACACTGGTGCCCCTGCACCTAAGTACTGTGGAGATATACGGCGGGTCTATGTACATATATGTGTGGTGTGGTTGTATTGCATTCTCGGTGTTATAAGTACGTGTCCAGTAAATATTGTTATATCATACTGGTGTGTATTACTGGGTATATTGTCTTGGGAGGGGCTATCCCACTTTGTGAGGATCTTTCTCCAGTGGAAGCGCTGTTAGCATATACGTTACGTACACCCCAGGCTCCCTGCAGCAGAGGATCAGGCCTCCTGTGAGCCATCAGGTAAAGCATTGCACGTAGTCACCCTGAACATGGGGGGAAGGGGGCTATATATATATATATATATATATATATATATATATATATATATATATATATGTGTGTGTGTGTGTGTTTTCCAGCTCCAGAATTTGTCTTCTTGAATAGCACTATTTTAAGAAATATAGTAATTTTATTTACTGCTGTGGTCTAAAACAAGGGTGCCTCCTCCCCCCTTACCTTAGTGCGGTGTGACGCCCCAGGGTCATGTGACGTGCCGCCATGGAGACGCGTCCCGAAGCCAGCTGAATCTCGGTAAGTGGAGTTGCAGAGGGACGCCTCGCTCGGTCCCCGGCATTTAATTTAAATGCCTTGGGGAGGAGCGCGGGGCCTCTGCAACCGCTGCGTCGCCCCCCAGTTTGCACACCCCTGGTATAAAACACAAAGTGAGCCAGGTGGAATGTACTGTGTGCACTTGCCAATTAAGCAGTGTTATAATGATCTAGGCCAGTCTGCAGGAGTTAACTAATTTCTACAAAGTTGCTAGCACAACAGCCAATGCGAATACAAAACCAGGACTGGATCATTCTCACACTGTTGATCTTGAATGAGCTGGCAAGTGTGGACTGTTCCTGAGGAAGCAGGAGCCGGAGGGAATAACCAGGATGGTGTACAGTACACATCAAAACATCCAGCATCAGAAGTGAAATCATAAGCAAAGGTGTTTCTGAATCCTGAGAATTAAACACTGGTATCTCAATGTCATTCTACATAGCTCATGTGAATGTGTATTTTTCAACATACTGTATAGGGCAACATTTCACCAAAGATGTAACTTTTTAAGATGTATAACTATGATCATGACACTATGATCTCAATCTCTCCAATTCTTTCTTACAGGTGTTACCCCAGCCATACACATGTGGAGACTGATCAAGAAGCTGGATAAGAATCTCCAACAATGGTCCTAAATCAGGGGTGGCCAAATCCAGTCATCAAGGGCCACCAAAAGGTCAAGTTTTCCGGATATCCCTGCTTCAGTACAGGTGGATTCATCAAAGCCACCTGTGCTGATGCAGGGATATCCTGAAAACTTGACCTGTTGGTGGGTCCTTGTGAGGATTGGAGTTGCCCACTCCTGTCCTAAATGCACCTTTAATTGTTCACCAGCATTCAGCTTGTCGGTGATCCGTGAAATACTATTTCTGTAACATCACATTACTATTTGTAATTATAGATGTAGTGCATGACATTGTTCCCCCAGATAACAAGACATCTTTAGGGTAGCTCAGAATAGCACAGTTTGCATGGGATTCAATGGCAATGCTGGTGCAGAATATCGCAAGCTAACGCACCAGAAGGAACAATGAAGTTTGCTACATGTCAATGTAACTGCATTTATTCCAGAGGAGCGGAGTTCGTCAGTCTTTTTAGTCAGAGTAGGCACAGCGTTTATGTTCTCCTTGAAATAAGCCAAGCGAAAGTTGGAACAGCGGATTTCATCTCTGCCCCTGTATATAGAAGGACAAACAAGTTTTAGAAGGGCTTCTAAAAGATTTGTTTTTACAGCTGCCAAAAATACAGGGTTCCCTCTCCCTCATGTTCTTGAACATGTGTTACAGGCAATCTTAAAAGACAACATGCTCCCAGAGTATTTGAATACATTGGGGGCTATCTTCTGTCTGCAAAAGTATGGGAAAATCTTTGATAAATCTGTGTTTTGGACCAGGAAGCACCGAGTCTTTGGAGCTGAGCCACGTTAATTTCAGCTCTGGGGACCCCCATTCTCCCAGAGATACTTACATATACAGGCGATACTGGTATCTGTCTTGTTTAAAATGTCCTGCTGGCCAATAGAAAGCCACAAGAGATGACATTGAAGCTTCCTATTGGCTCGGGGGACCTTTAAACAGACAGCAGCTGCGGTTGGGCACAGTGAATATCAACACCCCCTTCAGATTTATATCTTTATAAAATGTTTTACCAGGAAGTAATTAGGAGAAAACATTGGGAGTTACCTTTCATTTTCAAGTATGTCCTGGGTACAGAGTTATGATGGCAAATACAGGACATGGTTACATTATGTGAACACTGTTATTATACAATATGTATAAAGACATGGCATACACAGTTTAACATATTTTATCTTTTAGGCGTATGACACAGTTACAGACCAGATTAAAATGTGAGACAGCTTTAGTTTTCAAAGAACTGAGATTCTGAGGTAGAATGTTCCAGGTGTGGGGTGCACGGTAAGAGAAGGAGGTGCGGCCGGATACTTTGTTGGACCTCAGGAAGCAAGGGGTCCCATTAGATTAAATCAATACGGTTCAGCCCTTGCTTCCCACCTAAAACAAGACGTACAGCCACTTTACGTTCTCAAGTAGTTTAATGTCTAAATAAGAGAATTATTGAACAGTTAGACTATTAAAGTGTATATTTTGTAGATGTCAATATGGCTTTTTTTTTTTAATGAATTTGCAATATAAAGGAAGAATTTATTTCCAAAATAAAACAACATTTTTAACAATTAACAGAGTCTGGCTCAGAATTGTCAGAGTTTGTGAAACTGAAGAAGAAAAAAATGAATGCTAAATTTCATACAGTGGGTTCCATATTAAACTGTGATAATGGCGATCAGAGCGCTATCGCTCACAAATGTCTATTGAAGTCACTGGTCGTTTCCGTGAGATTTAGCCTGTTTAGCAGTATAGCAGTTTAATGAGCAAACCCCATAATCCTAATGCTGCTCTCATTGACTTCTCTAACACCCTGCCTTCCCCTTCTCCTCTCCCCCTCTTCCCCAACCTCTCCTCCCCTCTTCTTCCCCAACCTCCCCTCCCTCTCCCCTCCCCCTTCAAATTAACCAGCTAATTCCACATTGGAAGATTTGGAAGGTCTATACCTCGAGGTATATTCAAAATGCCTCTTACGTCATGTAAAGGAGAACACTTCTATTTGCATCTATTATTATATAGCTCCAAAAGCCACTGAATACTTGCACACTTATATATAAACTATGTACCCTTTCAAACTGAGGCTACAGATGTATTCTGGCAAAAGATTTTTCTTCTTTTGCTTAATTATGAGAACGTTGTCTTTGGTTTTAGATTAAAATCCTGACTTTGACCTGAGTTTTAACTAGAATTTGTTTCTGGTTTAATATTGGTTGTAATAAACTGCAGGATTTTTTTTATTAAACAAACGAAATGTTGCGTGTCTATTTGTTTACGGGTTATAACGGAATATTCCTTTCTCGCTTTGCTAGATGAAAATTTAATCACAGTAGTATTCTGTGTGGTTTTATTTTAATAGTTGGAACAAAATGCCCTCAAATCATTATTGGTCTGAAATATCCTTGTTAAAAAATGATTGCAATATATTTATGAGGCAAATAAAATAATGTGCATGTCCCCATAAATTCGACTTCTTATACCCAGATTTAATAAACTCCATAAGACTTTATACCGTGATGTTAACGGTAATGCAGTAACCACCAAATTTAACGTAACATCAACCCAGTTTGACTCCCATTAAAAGCAAAGCGCTAGAAATAATTGCGGTTTGTGAAAATAGCCTACAAATGAGTCAGACATATAAAGCATGCAATATTCTCAGTTTTGTTAACGCTGGGAAATAACATTATGGAATTTAAGTCACACCTAAACCAGCCATTATTCTAGCCTTGCTGATTAAGTACAAACAAACTACCAGCCCACCCTCTGACAAGGGGTGACATATGGGATGGGTGGGGGGCGCAATGGGTGACACGTAAGGTGGGTTACCATATGTACCTCATTGTTCTGCCTTCCCTACATGGCCTGCTCACAGCATTACGAGTACGATCTCGGGCACCTGCTGAGATCAGGGGTAGGTTGAGCATGCACAGCCAGTCCCATGGGACACGCATGTTTATTTTTAGGGTACCTTTCAGTCATCCTAACTTACTTCTGCCTGAAGTTGCAGCCAAATCAGTGCAGCCCCCCTCCTGTAATGAATTTATTGTTTTTTTATCTCTTCAAAAAACCATAAACGGTACATTTCATCGATCAGATTCTTGATACAAAACACGAAGCGTGTTATTTTGCAACTTGTACTCCATTTTCAGATCATTTGCTTGAACTGTTTGCGAGAAATGATATATTCAAAATTAAAATAAATGGGTAACCATGGTAACAAACGCCATACAACAATAATCTGGAGATTTAGTTTGACATCTAGGTAGCAGTGATCATTGGATGGGTTTTCCACGGTACCCACGATGTCGGAATAACTGTTTCTACAACACAGCCTTCTTGAGAATAATGAGCTGGTGTGTGTTATGTTTTTCAGCTTTCAGGCCGGTTGTTGCGAGTGAGATCGTCATTGTAACAGGGAAGCATTTTGCAGATTGAGATATTATATTAAACATATTCCTTTTCAAGTCGCAATAATGTGAGATTTGAAGTGAGATTCAGTATTTACATTTCTGTTTGACTTCAAGACATTGCTGGATCATCGTGACAGACAATAGCCGCCTTTCTGAACAACTTCTCTGCCGGTGCCTTGACTGTCAGTGGAAAATGGGCTTATTTATAGGCTCGTATAATACCCTACAGGCGGAGAATTAAATTGGCCGGACCTTACCATTTTTAACTCAAATTTGAAAAGATTAGGTCAATATGATGTAAAAATCCACATATTGTTGGCATTTCAAATTTAGTTTTGCCTCTGTGTTTTATTTCGTGTTATGAATCTTTGTCCTATTAGGTTTACTCTGTCATCCCACAACACGGTATCAAATATAGCGTTTTCTTAGTTTCAATTGAATATAAATATTAATGTATAATATTCTTTATGGGGGTGTATTAAATATGGCAGCCATTGTTAATTTTCAAAGCAATTGCTCATATCACTGCAACATCATTTCCTTATTTAAGTACAGTCCTTTGATAAGCGCCTAACAAAAGCAGTATGTTTTGTACAGTGCATAGAATCTGTCATTGTGCTTTTAATTGTTAGGTTTTGGGGAATCACTTAAAAAGTTATATATTTTGTGCTATGAGATTACAAAATGCTATAGACGGGATTATAAAACTGAATGCACTTTGGTGCACTGTAGAATGACATTTCAACAATTTAGAAGCTACCAGGCTTAATACAGGCAGTCCTCGGTTATCCGACACAATACGTTACTCAAAATGGCGTTGGATAGCGAAACACGTTTTCCCATAGGAACACTGTTTAAATGAAATGTTCCATTCCTGAAGGCATTTTTAATGCTAAAATACACAAAATATTTTACGCAGACAATAAGATATGCAGCATACACATAAATTATATAGTGTATAAACTGTATTATATATATAATATAACATAATATATAATATAATATAAAAATATAATATATTATATAGTATAATATATATATTATATACACATAAACAACTTTGCAAAGCGTCGTAAGAGCGTTGGATAAGCCGTTTTGGCGTTGTAAAAATGAACATAGGTATGCATTGCATAGCGTTGGATAAGCCATGCGTTGTAAAACGAGGACTGCCTGTACAACATATGTTAAAGCAGCACTGCAAATTACATTGCTGGCTTTTTGTATTTTCTTTTTTTTGTTATAGGATTGAAGCAGAGGGGTCTCTGGAGCTGAACCCCATTAATATATCAGCTCCGGGGACCCCCTGCTTCCAGAAATACTTACCTCTGTAGGAGGTGCCGGTATCTCTACAGCCAAGGAACTTGTGTGCCTAACATAATGGTGGCGTTTAAATGTCCCACAGGCCAATAGGAAGCTGAGACGTCATCCCTTGTGGCTTCCTATTGAGCCGCGTGACCGTTACACTCCACCACGATACCGGCATTCCCTACAGAGATAAGTATCTCTGGAAGCAGGGGGTCTCCTGAGCTGAAGTTTAATGGGGTTCGGGTCCAAAGACCCCCTGCTTCAATCCTATAACATAAACTAAGAAAGCAAGTAATGCAACCTGCAGTGCTGCTTTAACTGCCTGATCCGCTGCAATCTCGCAATGTTGTGCAATGTTGCGCCCCCACCTGTAATTCACTGCCTTAGGCCGCACTTATAGTCCTGGCTACGGCGACGTGACGTCATCCATTGCCGTTGTCGCAGCGTTTTTTGCCTATAGTGAAGGATTCAAGAGACGTGTGGTGGGGGCGTGGCCATGAGTAGTTCGCCCTCATTGGCTGAACCACTCACGTGCCCGCTGATGTCACGGGGTGGTTTCCGAAAAACCAATTTTAATTGACTTCCAGCATTCGCGACCAAGCCGTTGCGCCGTCGCTGTCGCCCCTACTATAGGCGAGCGCTGGCTTAAGTAATCTTGTTTTGACGCGAGGTTGCGTCGCCATAGCCAGGACTATAAGCGCGGCCTTATTAACTGACTATCTCAGTCTTAAACAGGGATCACGGTGACGCAGCCATGACACTTCCACTATAATCAATTCCACCTACCGCAAAAATGCTAGGGAGAAGTAGACCTCTTTTAATACACCCCCCAAAAATACACGTCCTTCAGAAATAATAGAATGTTTGTGCCTAATTAATTAAAAAATTGCATTTGTGTGTGAAAAACTGGCAAACAATATCACATGGAAACACCTCACTCTGAATTCATTAAGCAGCTCTTGCATATCCAAAGCCAATGCGAAAAGTGTCATTTATGTAGCGTTATCACTTGGCGACACAGATGTAGCTAAGCGAATTGTCTTTGGTGCCGCTTCCACCCGCGGTCACATGAACACGGCCCCAGAGGATTAACATTGTGGTGGGTCCCATTTGGAGGCATGGTCCCCCGCAGCACGATTGCGGCAGACGCGGTCTCTGGCACTATGGATTTTGCTTCTTTGACCGCGGTGTCGGAGACCTGTGTATCTGGCTACATATGGATATAGCCAGGTCTCCCCAGCCTGTCAGCGCCCCCCTCCCCTCGAGCGCGATCGCGGGTACCGCCGAGTTCCAGGGCGGCCCCGCAAGCCGATCGCAGGGGTGAGGGCGGTCAGTCTCCGGCTCGGGGGTTGCCGGGGACGCGTCACAGTCATCCCGGCGCTCCCGGAGCCGGGCGGTAAGGGCGCCACCATTGTCCAATGACTCGCGCATGCACAGTGATCGCGCATGCGCGACCCCAGAGCCAGGGAAAAGTCGCGCGTGCATGAGACTAGGCAGGGAAACAGTGAGGCAGACCCAGACAGCTTGCGCAGGCGCAGGCACAGGAGATAGAAAGCCCGTGAAGCCCTAGCCTACCAGGGAAGGCTTTAGGTAGGGACTACGAGCCCCAGGAGCCTTTGCGTGGCCCACGTGATGCCAGGGAGCCAATAGGGCTTAGGATCTCCAGACAGGCAAAGAGATACAATTTCGCGGGCTTGCAGCACGCTTGTCAGTTGGAGCCAGGGAGCTGTGATGGAAGGAAGGGTGCGGGGAGCGAGTGCAGCTCCTGCACCCAGATAGGTACCCACCCCCAAGTAGGCCCCAACTCCCCACCAGATTAGTGGGTAATTGATCAGGGATGGCCCAAGATAGGGACGCGACCCTTAGTGTTAGTGTGCTGTCTTGTTAGGGTCACGGCTGTCAGTGCCGTGAGGTCTGACAGGCAGGCGCAGTGTTAGTGCAGTACGTTAGCTGCAGGTAGCGAGTAGGTTGTAGTGCGTTATTGCAAGCGCTGCAAGTGCTAATAGTTAGTTAGAGTCAGGACCGGGAAGAGCTAGGGGTACGGGATAGGCCATTAACCCCTTAGGTCCCAGGTAGGTCCTCATTCCCCAGCTTGTGGTTCTACAGGGACAGGCCCTAGGTTAGGGACCGTGTCACGTAGTACCAGTGATAGACAGGGAAACAGCGGACGCTGCGCTCCACGAGAGACGACTTGGGCTCAAGTCGGTACCCAGAGACCAGAGACTATCGCCAGGGTGTGATCGCCCCTGGGGGAACCCAAGCAAGGATTCACTGGACCGGATCAGACGGGATCTCAGAACGACTGATCCTTTGCGAAGCTGTTGCGGCTCCGAGCACCGGAGTGCTCGGCAGGTACTATCAAATATACAAGTGCACCAACGGGCCCTTAGTATAATAGTGACTGCGCAGCCACCCATTGCCTCTCTCTGCAAGAGTGCGGGACATTGGGTGGAGTTTCTATGGACATTGGGTGGGATCACCTGGTGTTGGGGAAGCGTCCTGCGCGACGCCGTTAGTGTCTCCTCTAGAGAGGGACACCGGTTATTATGGTATTGCCGTGATATGTTGTCTTGCATGTTAGTAAAAGACATTGGTTATTATACATACAGTGTATGTGATTATTGTATTTGTCCTGCGAGGAACAATTCCTGCTCTGCTAGGAACCACCGCAGGTGGAGGCGCTGCACCGAGTAAGTGGTTACTCATAGTATCATAATTGCCCCAGGTTCCCTTGGCGGAAGCTCAGCCCTCCTTTGAGCCAACAGGTAAAGCACTACACGCAGGTAACACTGTATGTTCTCTGCACCCACACTATAATCTGCGATTGGGTGGGGGAATACCCGTTACATTTGGAGGCGCTGCTGAGAGAGACCTGGGGTGTCCTGTTCCATTTTTTTCCAAATTGTCCCACCCCTATTTTTCACCATGTTTGTAAAGTCCGGACGCGAGGTCCTTGTCTGGGCTTTGAGGCAAGATTTTAGCCCCCGCCGTGTGGTGGCCGTAGGAGGCCTTCCCGCAAAAATATCAGCTGCGGAGGTCTGCCACCATGTGCGTAAAATCCCAGGGTGGCTGTACGCCTGTATGTTAGATGAAGATCAAGACCCCACATCCCTATCCAGATCAATACTTTTTGTGGTGACCCCCACGGGGGATATATGCCTGTCAGAGGCACCATCCACGTTGTTCATGCCTGGGTGCCCCCCCGAGGGTTATCCTTTAGTCTACTCTGACCAAGCGCCATGGCAACTTTCTCCAAGTTGGCAACTGGCACGTGGTGCTGCGCTCAAGGCGGCGCAGAATGACTTTGCAGAAAACCGTCCGGGAGTGGCGGGAAAACTTAAGCCCCACCCCCACCAACTGAGTGGCACCGTGCAAAGCCTGAAACGCTCCTTGAACAAGTGTGCCGCCCCTCTTTTAAATTCCACCAGGGGGAGCAAGCATCGGGAGTTTCAACCAGTGACTGCTGTCTCCATCAAAGAAAGTACTGGAGGCAGAGAAAACCGCTCTCTGTCGTATGGAACCTGGCAGATTAAGGGAGGAAGCATATCTGTCCTTTTGTGTCAGTGCTTACCAGGATTTTTTAGCTCGTCTGGTGGTATAGACTTTGGCTCCTTGAGGCGAATAGTAGAAGGTCAGGTGGCCAACACGAGCGAGGCGGGATGCATAAAATGTATTTGTAACAGAAGTGACTGCTCCTCTTGTAAAGTGACCTGGGGACCCAAATGTATCTGCTGCGGGGAACAGCTTCTGAGGCCCGTGCTGCTGTGCTCTGCTGATCCATTAAGGGGAGCCTGTGTGTCCAAAGTGATGTTCCAGACACTGTTGTAGAAACAGATTATCCCCCCCCTGGGAATGAAATAGACTGCAAGGGGTTACACGCTAACGTGTATGTGGCCCGGAAATTTCCCGGAATAGATACACCCGCGCTAATGTGTTCCTGCCTTCAGGAAGCCTGTGGCGAGGGAGTCGGCCTATCCCAGTTCCCGCTAGGCCTCAAGCCAACCGAGGTGGAAGGAACAGCGTATATACGATGTTTTAGTACCATCTGTGACTGTTCTAGAGGCGAACTGGCGTGGGAACCCGAATGTGCCCGCTGCGGGATATGTTTCTTGAAGCCTATTATGCCCCAGCCTGAAGAACCCGCAGAGGACGAGGAGCCGGTCAGTATAGCTAACCCATCTACCCCTCTCATAGAGATTTCGGAGGGCCCGTGTGCCCACGTGAACATTCTAGACCCGGTTTCCGAGCAGGAACCACCTGCCCAGCTAGCTATGGAACCGAGCGAACCATCGGTGGCGATGCGCCTACCGGCGAACCACCCCAGCCGTGATACAGAGGAGGCACAGGGTAAGGTGTCTATACCCCCATCTTCTTTTGGTGATTCAAGCGATCAACCATCCGTGGTGATGCGCCTGCCGGCGGACCACTCTTGTAAAGTCACCGAGCCACCTACCTCAGTGGCAGTGGATCCTGATATGGGCCCGTGTGTCCTACAATGGCCTGTCCGGCTTATTCCAAAGGTACCATCGGTCCTAGAATGGGGACCAGTACTGAATAAAGACAAGGGTGAGTTGACTGCCTCAGGGGTGTTGGGGGTGAGCCTCCAGGTGACCGCGGAGCACGATAGCTCCTTAAGTCTGGTCACCAGGGCGAATGGCTCCCCTCTGCATCGCGTCCTGGCGGAGGTGTCCTCCTTAGAAGGTAGCTGTCCGGTGGTGCGAGTGGACCCATACCTACCTGACCGTGTTCCAGAGGAAGAGGAATCCATCGCAAGCCAGCGGAGTGGTGAGGAACCTCCTTACTCCCTACAGGCTCAGGCGGAGGTGGCCGTGAAAAACGCTCCAACTAAAGTTTATGCTGAGCAGAAAAACGTAGCTGGACATCCGTGTGTCATCACAACTGAACCGAGTATGGCCCCAGGACTGGGATCCCACGCTCCCGAGTTTCCAGCGAGTAAGTGGACTGCCCCAGAAGTGCCGGGGGCAGGTCCCAAGACAGCCGAGGTGGGAACTGACAGCGTCCCCGAGGACCTGTTGGCCACCGTGAATCACCGCCGTGGCAAGGTGTCTACCCTTCACCCCCTGACCGGTGACACAGAGACTTTGAGGAGAGAGACATTGTCCATTGCTTGCTTCCCAGTGGGAGCCTCGCAAATGTGTAGGGACAAGGACTGTGTGGAGAAGGATTCAAGGAAAATTGCCTCCTTTAAGCCCAAAAAGGAGCGCTCCATTCACCATGTGGTGGACCGCGGAAAAGGTCAGGACCTCCCGGTATACCGCATGTGCGAGGCGGATGACTGGGTAAAGGTCGTGCCCAGAGACATTGTACTCTTCCTTCCACCAGGGGGAGGAATGAGTACGGAACCGGTGACTGTCACTCCAGAGTGTGCTCTTCAAGAGATTCACCCGGGGGAGGCTCACGGACGCAAAAGTGAGGTACCCCCACATGATCTGTTAGGGGCACCCCACAAATGGTCTCAGCAAGCAGCTGATACTCAGCTGGCCTCGGGTATTATTGGGTGTGATGTGCCGTGTTTCAGGGATGTTACAGTCGACCTGTTAAGTGTAACGTGTATTCAATACAATTTTTCATTGTGTGAAATTATGTTGAGTGATGTCGTTCCCCAAGCGGGGACGTTGGGTGTTTCACCAGGGGGAGGATGTAGCCATGTCTCCCCAGCCTGTCAGCACCCCCCTCCCCTCGAGCGCGATCGCGGGTACCGCCGAGTCCCAGGGCGGCCCCGCAAGCCGATCGCAGGGGTGAGGGCGGTCAGGCTCCGGCTCGGGAGTTGCCGGGGACGCGTGCGGCCGGTTGCCAAGGCTGCACGCGCGTCACAGGGATCCCGGCACTCCCGGAGCCGGGCGGTAAGGGCGCCGCCATTGTCCAATGACTCGCGCATGCGCAACCCCAGAGCCAGGGAAAAGTCGCGCGAGCGTGAGACTAGGCAGGGAAACAGTGAGGCAGCCCCAGACTGCTTGCGCAGGCGCAGGACAGGAGATAGAAAGCCCGCGAAGCCCTAGCCTACCAGGGAAGGCTCTAGGTAGGGACTACGAGCCCCAGGAGCCTTTGTGTGGCCCACGTGATGCCAGGGAGCCAATAGGGCTTAGGATCTCCAGGCAGGCAAAGAGATACAATTTCACGGGCTTGCAGCACGCTTGTCAGTTGGAGCCATGGAGCTGTGAGGGAAGGAAGGGTGCGGGGAGCAAGTGCAGCTCCCTCACCCAGATAGGTACCCACCCCCAGGTAGGCCCCAACTCCCCACCAGATTAGTGGGTAATTGATCAGGGACGACCAAGATAGGGACGCGACCCTTAGTGTTAGTGTGCTGTCTTGTCAGGGTCACGGCTGTCAGTGCCGTGAGGTCTGACAGGCAGGCGCAGTGTTAGTGCAGTACGTTAGCTGCAGGTAGCGAGTAGGTTGTAGCGCGTTATTGCAAGCGCTGCGAGTGCTAATAGTTAGTTAGAGTCAGGACCGGGAAGAGCTAGGGGGACGGGATAGGCCATTAACCCCTTAAGTCCCAGGTAGGTCCTCATTCCCCAGCTTGTGGTTCTACAGGTACAGGCCCTAGGTTAGGGACCGTGTCACGTAGTACCAGTGATAGACAGGGACACAGCGGACGCTGCGCTCCACGAGAGACGACTTGGGCTCAAGTCGGTACCCAGAGACCAGAGACTATCACCAGGGTGTGATCGCCCCTGGCGGACCCCAAGCAAGGATTCACTGGACCGGATCAGACGGGATCTCAGAACGACTGATCCTTTGCGAAGCTGTTGCGGCTCCGAGCAACGGAGTGCTCGGCAGGTACTATCAAATATACAAGTGCACCAACGGGCCCTTAGTATAATAGTAACTGCGCAGTCACCCATTGCCTCTCTCTGCAAGAGTGCGGGACATTGGGTGGAGTTTCTATGGACACTGGGTGGGATCACCTGGTGTTGGGGAAGCGTCCTGCGCGACGCCGTTAGTGTCTCCTCTAGAGAGGGACACCGGTTATTATGGTATTGCCGTGATATGTTGTCTTGCATGTTAGTAAAAGACATTGGTTATTATACATACAGTGTATGTGATTATTGTATTTGTCCTACGAGGAACAATTCCTGCTCTGCTAGGAACCACCGCAGGTGGAGGCGCTGCACCGAGTAAGTGGTTACTCATAGTATTATAATTGCCCCAGGTTCCCTTGGCGGAAGCTCAGCCCTCCTGTGAGCCAACAGGTAAAGCACTACACGCAGGTAACACTGTATGTTCTCTGCACCCACACTATAATCTGCGATTGGGTGGGGGAATACCCGTTACATGTAAATGAGGAATTCTTGCCAAAGCACAGTACAGAGAGGCTCTGTATGTCACTTTCTCCTATAGCAAGGCTAGTTAAACCGATTTAAGCTTGGGGTGTGACATATTTGAATAAGAATGATCTATGGAAAAATATGCAATGAAAACTAATACAACTTGCATGCAGCTTTCATGACATAAGCAGTATCGGCGGTGTAGAGCAGGGGTGAGCAAACTTCCTGCGCTGCTCCCCCCCTGCCTGTTCTCTCCCTGCGTTGCGCCACCCCCCTTACCACAAAAGTAGCGTCAAATGATACGCGGGGTCATGTGATGTCACGCCACATGACCCGCGGTATCATTTGACAATGCGTCTCCATGGCAACGAGCGTCAAATAACACCGCGGGGTCATGTGACGTGACTGAAGCCGGGACTGAATCCGGGTAAGTGAGTCGTGCCCCCCCAGTTTGCGCACCCCTGGTGAAGAGCGCCCTCTTCCTCTTGGCTTTTAGAAGACCTACATGGGGGTCCATGTCAAAATGGATTTGAAGCAAAAGGTGACACTGTGTGCATGTAATTTCCCAGAATCCCTTGCTGCAGTAGAAGCACTGTATGAGACATGAATGTGCTCACAGGTGGTGTTTTCATTTGCAGAAGACCTACGCAAACGGAAATCAGTGATTCGCAGATTCTTGACTAAAAAATAGCTTTCTAATAAAGTACAGTATTTTCTAGCACTGGGACTACCTTTAAAGTCTACAAGACCGTTAATGTTACATATCAGTGATACTGTCTCGCCGTGAGAGTGTGACGTGTGCTGTAATAAAACGCTTTGCTCTGTCATATCTGCACTCCCAATGTGTTTTTGCAAGTGTAGATAGGAAGAGTGATGGAGGAGATACAGGACACATTAAAATCGAAATAAAATAAAAATGGCATTTACATTGAAAACTGTCAGGTTTTCAATGGCATAAATCTCTTGCTGTTCAACAATTTACATCAAATTTCACCAAATATCATTGTTGCTGTTTTTTTTTTAATTTGATGTTGCCACATGCTGAAAAACCTTCAGTGCGTTAAACCACAATGTTTTTGTGTAGTTACATCGATCCTACTAACTACAATGACAGAAAAGGCACTGCAGGTTCAAACCCCCTAAAAGAGCAGCAGCTTCTAAATAATTGAGTAGCCTCTGCTCCTAACAATAGATTACAGGAGGGACACTGATGGTTCTTTATTCATTATTAAATCCAAAGTGTATGAGGCGGAAATGGAGAAATTCCGGCAGACGAGCAGCTTGCTTTATGTAAGCGGTTAGCGCCACCTAGTGGTGATCTTAACTTTTCCCATCGTAGCCATTACAGACAGAACAACTATGTCCGGGGGTGACCAACTCCAGTCCTCGAGGGCCACCAACAGGTCAGGTTTTAAGGATATCCCTGCTTCAGCGCAGGTGGATCATTCAGAATGACTGAGCCACTGATTGAGCCACTTGTGCTGAAGCAGGGAGATTCCTAATACCTGGCCTGGTGGTCAGTGGCGGATTTTAAAACAATGCCGCCTTTAGGCACTTACCTGATGCCGCCCTCATCCTCCAGCGCCGCGCTGTCCCATTGCCATGGCAACGCAACGCCGTGTGACGTCACGTTGCCAAA